>NW_023460136.1:0-41946 GCF_013731165.1 Rhagoletis pomonella
ATTATGAGTGACAAGATGAAGGCCAGATATGATAAGGCAATGAACTCCGAGGGTTTCCAAGAGGGAGACTTAGTGTTGCTGTACAATCCACAACGGAAGAGAGGTTTGTCCCCAAAACTACAATGCAACTGAGAAGGTCCGTATAAGGTCGTCAAACGGCTGAATGACGTGGTGTATCGAATCCAGACCGTTGGGAGACCAAGAAACAAGATGAAGGTGGTCTACTTGGAAAGGCTTGTAGCGTTTGGAACAGCAAGTGTGTCTGACCGGGACGATCAGACTTAGGTGGAGGGCAGTACGGCGAATACTACGGCAACGTGAAGCGAACAACGAGAAAGAGGCAGAATGTTCGAGGAATGACGTAGAATGTTCCACAAAGAGAAACGTCAAGTTGGATGAACACTGCGAACAGCGAGAGTAAGAGAATGAGCGATAAACTTCAGAACGTTCTAGAGTTGCCATAAGTACGAGCGCAGGTATATAAGGGCGCCGCCACAGCGAAGTGGGACAGTTACAAGTCAGCAAGCTACAAGTAAAGTGAGTAGAGAAGTGAGTTGCGAATAAGCAAGCTATAAGTTTAATTGTGTTAACAAGTTTAGTAAAGCGTTGTTATTGCTTTAACAAGTATTGTTAAGTGTTTCTACTGTATTAGCGAATATTGTAAATTGTTTGTTGTACAATAAAGTTAATTGTACTACAATTTGGTCATCGGTTTAACAATCCAGAGAGACGAACCTAAAGATATTTGGGAAATCCCTCACGGTTTCGAGGATAATCGTAACAGTATTAAACAAGGTGGTGTTGGGGCGCAGCTGAGTTTTTCGCCGTGGAGGCCATTACGTCAAAATGATGTGTTTGTTGTAACTCATACCAATGACAGTATGGACATCAGCGTATAATTTGTTAGTGTAATTTTTTACTTGTATACGGCCAACACCACCTTGTTAAATACGCGTTGGCCTGTTCCAATCGGTAATTTTTTCCCCGTTGGTGAGACGGGGTGAAAAATTTGCTATGGTGTAGTACAGATGAATTGAATTTTGCTGTGCCAAATCAAGGCGAATTTATACAAGGTGGTGTTGATGGCGAATTAAGATTTTCGCCGCGGTACTTCTTAATGTCAAAATAATGAGTTTGTTGTAAAATGAGTTCGCCTTGTTTACAACAAAAACATCATTTTGACATTAGGAAGTGCCGCGGCGAGAGTTAAATTCGCTATCAACACCACCTTGTATAAATTCGCCTTCTGCCAAATGCCAAGTAAAATTTTGCCAGTTGAAAAACCAAACAAACGCGCGTGCGAAAGCTTTATTTTGGTGTGTTGCTGAAATTCTTAAAATGTATATTTATTTTATTATTTGCAAGTAACCTACGCTTATTTTATGCTGTTTCAGCTTTCATTTTTATGTTTACTCTTTATTACCGCTAAGCAATATTATGTGTATACATGGTTATAAGCTGTCAAAATTTTACCTAGCCCCATGAGCTAGGTAAAATTCTGACGTTCCTATTCACCAAGAGAAATGTTAGAATTTTACTTTGATCCGTCCGGGCGGGGCTTTCTACAGTAAGATAAAATTCAAAACTTCAAAGCTGTTTTTTTTAGCGTTTGGTTTTTGAGCTATGTCAATATTGAAGTAAATGAGCGATACGTTCATGCAAAACTACAAAAGGATCTTACCATAGTCTACGAATATATAAAGCCCACTGTATGAAATTGCCGATTTCTACTTTACTACAATCAATTAATTTCGCGTAATTCGCATTGTTTTCTTGTTCGTTATTTTCCAGATTAGTTCTTTTACACATCTTTAAACTTACCTCGTAGTACATTTTGATATATCACATATTGGTATTCTCGAAAAAATTCGGGTTCAAAAATAATGCAGTGTATTATACGCATCTGTTTGAGGAAAGTAGGTTTTCTGGATTCGCCTGCGCCCAAAAGCAAAAGTTTTACCTACATATATTCCCAAAAGTGTATAACGGAGATACATAATTTCTATTTACGTTTTCAATTATCATCCAATTAACCTGCATATTTATTGAGCTGGATCGATCCCTGGGATTTATATCTATGTTCCTGCTCTTCAGGTGTGTTACGTAAACGAAAAAAGTACGAAAGAATATTTCCGCAACAACGGAGTCATGCTAATCTTGATGCCATCAGTCCACTACCCTGTATACTGTTGTTGTTGCGGCTGTTGTAGCGGCTACAACAACCCCGCCCAGATCGATTAGTACTTCAGTCGTTGTCGTTAAGTTCAACTAACGGAAGACCCAAGAAGCGTGCAGCCTCTATAGGGTCTGTCCACAGCGACGAAGAGATGTTTCGAGTCGTGGACTGTCCCTCCGCATGCCGGACACTCGTTTGGCACATCTGTATCTAATCTGCTCAGGAATGCGTTCAAGATGCTGCAGTGGCCAGAGCGAAGCTGAGCTATTGTGGTCCGTGTCTCCCGAGGCAGAAGAAGCTCCGTCTCGTCTATGTCAGGTGATTATGTGCCCAGAACGGCATTAAAAGTTCCCGAGTCTACGTAACATGAGACTGACTCACTGTGAATGCCGCTCAGGATCTGTCGATAAGTTGACGGGTCCAGAGGTTACTTAATGAACCTCTGGACTTCGTCCGGTGGTTCGTAAAGATGCCTTCTGGCATGCCTTGGCGGGGCCACCTCTACAAGCAGGTGTCTGTTCGGGTATGGGGAGCATTTTCACCTCGTAGTGTGGGTGGTATTCTGGCGACATCAGAAGTCACCCGGTCGCTGTCCGTAGTGCCGTGTTTTGTGCAGTCTGTAGCTTCATCGCGTCCGGCGACCACACTGGTGCTGCGTAATTTAGAACCGGCCGGCCAATTGCCTTGTATGTTGCCAGCAGCGTTTTTTTTTTGTCTTCGCCGGTACTGCCGGCTAGCTGCTTGAAGACCTTGTTGCGGCACTGTACTTTGTTGACAATTGCGGTTGTGTGCGCAGATATGGAGAAAATGTTACTCGGAGTATTTTAGTGTTATTCACTATCGAAATTGGTGTGTCATCGACGTGAATACCTAGCGGTAGTCTGGCCTCCTTCGTTCAGGTGGTAAATAAGGTCGCAGAGGATTTTGTAGGGGAGAGGGTTAGGCTCCTAGCAGTGAAGAAGTGAGAAAGTTCGGGAAGATACCCGTTTGTTTTCGAGCACAAATCATCAATTCCATTCCCAGATGTCATTATCGAACAATCGTCAGCGAGACTCCCTCTGGTGGTTGAGGGAGCTTGAAAATATAATAGGTGAACAGTAATGGGGAAAGGACACCACCCTGTGGAACCAACTGTTTTATTTTTCTAGGTTTGCTCGATTTATCTCTAAACATTACTGACGAGTGTCGACCGCTCAGGTAATTCGCTGAACACCGTTTGAGTCTTTGTGGGAGTGAGGAGGCCTCTACGCCTTCTAGCAGCGTGGAGTGACTGACGGTATCAAACGCCTTTGACAGCTTCAACGCTACTAGAATAGTTCTCACACAGGGGCGGTTGCGGTTAAGGCCACGTGTTATCAGAGTGTTTATGGCATTAAGTGCTGCTTGTGATGTGCACTTTACGGAAACCATGCTGATACTTCGCTGGGGTCAGTTGGTTCGCAAAATACAGGAGTAGCAAGGCCTCTAGTCTCTTCGCTACCGGGGAAAGGAGTGTACTCGGACGATAAGAGACTCTACTTTGTTGGTTGGTTTCCCCGGTTTGGAGGCTTTTGCCTTCCCGATGGCTACCTGAACTTCACCGTTAGTGAAAACCAGAGGCGCACTTGTTGTTGGCAGTTTGTGCAGCTTTCTGATCACTCGACGCTTCACTTTGTCCACTGGAGGATGCAGTATAATTTGGCGGTCGCCAAAAGATATTTCGACTCTGTCGTCGCGCTTTGTCGGATTGGACAGTGTCCTCACGGTTAGCCAAAGCTTACTCACACCATAGGTGAAGTTGCAAGTCTTCAGATGATCTTCCTACCGAATCTCCGTGTTGAGATCCCTGATACAAGGATTTCCGAGATCGGCCTAACGAAGGTTGTCACGCCCATTGGATTGGACAACTGTTTCAGCAGGAAAGTTTGGACGGGGGTCCGTTATGCAATCTGCTGGTAAGAAGCGAGCTGCAGCAGCAGTGACAACCCTGCGGAACTTACATTCACTTAGTTGAACGTCGGTTGGTGTGGGGAGGGCAGCGATGGTGCTTTCAGTAAATTCCGCGAAGCCTTTCCGATCAGCTTTGGTAAAATTGATATAGGTCCGGTGTTCCGCAGAAGCAAAGTCGGCAGGTTTATCGATCGAGATGCCAAAGTCGGCACAGGTCACCATAATATGCTGTTTATCAGACCACCGCTGACGATTGTTATGTCTGGCGAGCTGCCCATAATCCTGGTGGGAGCGCCGTCGTTCATTGTGCAGAATGTCGAATCGTCTATCTACTCAACCAACTATCATACGGGTTTCACCTCTGAGGAGCGCACATATTTCAGGGTGATATCCTGCCGGTCAGCTGGTGGCAGAGGGTATATAAACGTAAAATATTTCGAGCTCGACATCGCCTGGCCGAATCGCAATGCCCTGACATTTTAAGATGGTATCTCTTCGGACGATGTCTGCTTCGATGAGACGATGCACGGTGTGGTGCGCAATGAACGCTAGGCCACCATCTCGCTCGCTATCTCGACGGTGCACATTGCTTCGCGTCTGGACCTCAGCTATCAATATTCCATGCCTTCCCATGAAGACGGTTATCTTCTCGATCTTGCTGTGAAGTCCGTTACAATTAAATTGAAGGAGCTTCGTGTGGTTCGGGAGACGTGTTTTTTTCGGTGGGTGAGGGATGTGTGCTGTCTAACCGCCATAGGATATGTGCTCTGCTGAACGAGTTGAAACTGCCAAAACAGTTCTCTTTACAGCGAAAAACGTGTTTTAACTAGGTAAATGCGAAACTATTGAATTTTTCACCTAATCTATTAGAGAAAAGTGAGCGTTTTAGTGCACTCCATTGCATTGCAATTTAGGCTGCTTCAGCAAACGTTTTAGTGCACTCCATTGCTTTGCAATTAAGGCTGCTGCACCAAACCGTGGCAGCATCTCCGCGCGATTATTTAGTTAATGCAGCGTTTTTGCTGCATTTAAAATGCAACATTTAGCACTTTCGAACATATGTTTTCGAAGAGCGTTCATGCTACAGCATTTAGGAAATGTACATTTACGCGAGTTCGAAATCGTATGCTTTTGACAAACAGCCGTGTTCCAGTCGCTTATTCAGATCCGTATCTATTACGATCAATTCTCATGGAAAAGATAATGTGCAAAAAAACCCTACTGAAAAGGAAAAAATAAATTTTTAACCAAAAATTCAAAAGAAAAAATTGAATTGTTGTAACCATAACCGAAAATTGGTTTGTGTATATATTCATTTGTCGGTGCTGTCAAATAAAATTTCCTCACTTAATTAGGAAACAAAACAATCGGAGTTGATCACAAATTGATCCAGATTTCTATCAGCATCACATCGTTGTTGAATTTGCGTAACTTTTGTTTATCCAAATAATGTAAAATAAGAAATGAAATCTCGGTCGGCGATCACTGAAACGCAGCTAGCCACTGTATACTCGAAAATGCAATGTTGCCACTTTTTCTCACTAAACCATGTTCGAATCGTGGAAATTTTGGAAGATCACAGGGTTGCATTTAGCATTTAGATTCTTAATGCAAAAATGGAGTTGCATTTAGTTGCATTTAGGTGACGAATTTTGTATGGATAAATGTACATTTAGAGTAGCGTTTAGAGCTAAATGCGCTAAATGTGCTTTTACGCGTAAGCAAAAATAGCCCATAACTTGCTAAAGGATGCTGTTTGAAGCTGAAGCAAAATCATTGTGACGAAATGCTGTTAATATAATAATAAAGAAACATTTCCGGCTTTGCTGTGCCCTATGTACACAAAATGCAGCGATTTGTCGCAGGGCTACAATTGCATCTACGCATCTTGCATCTTTAGGGCTGTCGCACACGGCACTTCATGTTATTAGTTTTTACGCAGCCTTCAACTCAAAAATCACTCACAAATTGCAATGTAACACAATTTAATTTGATTTTTCACTTATAATTCAACTTTCCCTTGCCGCTGATTTGTAAACAAAGGTTTATTTACAAGTTACCACAACTGTCAAAATCGGCAAAACCAAAGTAGCGGTACCACTGACGGCGCCACCTTTGTTCGCTGCACCGTGCTACTGATATAACCTATATCTAGCGACCACAGTGACAGCTGGACAGCAATAAATTGTAACCTGTGGAGACGGCCAGTTAAGCGTAATGCAGCGTTTTTGCTGCATTTAAAATGCAACGTTTAGCACTTTCGAACATATTTGTTCGAAGAGCGCTCATGCTATCGCATTAGCAAATGAATATTTAAACAAGTTCGAAATCGTATGCTTTTGGAAACAGCCGTGATCCAGTCGCTTATTAAAATCCGTATCTATCACGATCTATTTGCACAGAGAAGATAATATGCAAAAAACCCTACAGAAAAGAAAAGGAGAAATTTTAAACAAAAAATTCAATACAACAACTTTAATTGTTTTAACCATAACCGAAAATATGTTTGTGTATATATTCATTTGTCGGTGCTGCCAATTGAAATTTCTTCAATTAAATAGGAAAACAAAAACAGAGTTGATCACGAATTGAGCCAACTTAATGTATATGAAATCTCGATCGGCGATCACTGAGACGCAGCAAGCAACTGTATACGCGAAATATGGCAATGTTGCCATATTTTCTCATTAAACCATGTTCGCATCGTGGAAATATTTGAAGATCACAGGGTTGCTTTTAGCATATACACTCAATGCAGAAATGGAGTTACATTTAATTGCATTTAGGTGACGAATTTTGTATGGATAAATGTACGGGGAAACTTTCCAATAAGGGCGTTGGTTAAAAGGGCGGTGGACGGAAGGGGAGGCGCGTGGCACCCCCTTTTTGGAGAGGGCATAAACGTCCCCTGTAGGTCCCTAGGGACCAATTATAAAAATTACCAAAAATCACAATTTTCGCTTGCGTTTTCGCTTGTTTTAGCTAATCAAAGCACTGACTTGTATCAAAAGGCAGGAAACACTTGGCATTGTACTAAAATTTATAATTTAGTTATTAAAGTTTATACTAGCGATAATAAAACAATATTTCAACAATATGTAACAAAATCACAAACCGATACGAATTTGCAGCTAATAGTTATTTACGTTGAACTGTTAAACGGCTGAATGAAGAAGAGGTGGGTGGAGAACCCAACGAGCAATTATCCACGGTATTTTTGCGAAGATGTTTCTGTAAAGGCAGTCCTCGTCCGCGCTTAGGGATTATAACCCTTACTAAGTAGATTTATCCTTCATGTGTTGCGAAATAAATGAGGCTGAAACGCCTTACGCCATCCACGGTATTTTTGCACATAACTACTTTCTGCGTAGGCGGCCTTCGGCCACGCTTATGGATTATAACCCTTACTACGAAGAATTCTCCTTTCGGTGTTGCGAAAAAAGGGGGCCGAAACCCCTTACGTCATCCACAGTATTTTTGCACATAACTCCTTCTGCGCAGGCGGCTTTCGGCCACGCTTAGGGATTATAACCCTTACTAAGTAGAATTCTCCTTTCTGTGTTGCGAAAGAAAGGAGGCCGAAACACCTTCCGCCATCCACGGTATTTTTTTCAGTTAACTACTTTCTGCGTAGGCGCCCTGCGGCCGCGCTTAGGGATTATAACCCTTACTAAGTAGAATTCTCCTTTCTGTGTTGCAAAAGAGAGGGGGCCGAAACCCCTTACATCATCCAGAGTATTTTTGCACATAAGTCGTAATATTGTGCATAATTGCTCGTTTGGTTAACCACACGCTTCTTCTTCATCCGGTCATTTGACAGTTTAACGTAAAAAAAAAACTAGTAGCTGCAAATTCTTATCGGTTTGTGATTTTGTTACATATTGTTGAAATATTGTTTTTATTATCGCTAATATAAACTTTAACAATGAAATTATAAATTTTAGTACTGCTCCAAGTGTTTCCTGCGTTCATTTGCTTAAAATAGACGAAAACGCAAGTGAAACTTGTGATTTTTGCCCATTTTCTCAGGAATCCCTAGGGACCTATAGGGGGCCTAGATGGTCAGCGGTTGCATTCTAGTGTATGGCGGTTTATGCTCTCTCTAAAGCATCCCTTTAACCAAAGCCCTTATTGGAAAGCCAACCCAAATGTGTATTTAGAGTGGCATTTAGAGCCAAATGCGCTAAATGTGCTTTTACGCGTAAAGGACTGTATGCAGTTCTCAAGGAAAGCTTCCATACAAAATGACGTACAAGAAATGGCTAAGAAATTTTCTTGAGTCAAATTCCTTTAAGGCCTGTATGCAGTTCTCAAGAAAAGCTGAAATTCCATACAAAATGACGTACAAGAAATGGATAAGAAATTTTCTTAAGTCAAATTTCCTTCAGGCAGTACGCAGCTCTTAAGAAATTTGCTACGCTTTATACTACGATTTTCTAAAGTTTTTTGTGAAAAAAGAGCACAAGGCAACCCAGGTTTGCAACAGAAATATATGCCCGTTCCATTATTTCTTGAGGAAAGAGTGAGGCGACAGGCTGTGAAGTATCAAAAATGTCAAAATTACTTGGACAGACAAACGAAATAATGGCAAATTTTTCTTGACCGATTTCTTGAGAGCTGCATACAGGGCTTTAGGCAGTACGCAGTTCTTAAGAAATTTGCTACGCTTTTTACACGGTTTTCTAAAGTTTTTTGTGAAAAAAGAGAACAAGGCAACCCAGGCTTGCAACAGAAATATATGCCCGTTCCATTATTTCTTGAGGAAAGAGTGAGGCAACAGGCTGTGAAGTATCAAAAACGTCAAAATTCCTTGGACATACACACGAAATAAAGGCACATTTTTCTTGACCGATTTCTTGGGAGCTGCTGGTATGCAAAAACAGCTCATAAGCAAATCAACCCGGTTCATCAATCAATAACGGTTGCTATTCTAGACATATGTATACCAAAGGTTTGCCAACGTGTAAACACAAAGTAATGCTCCGCTATCTACACGCCCTATCGACAAAAAAACTGAACGAAATTACCCAGAGGTGCAGAGTATCGTAGCTAATCGAAAATATGTTGGTTAACAAGTCAACCCTTACATGGAAAATGAAATTTCATGGGAATGAAATGGAAAGAGGATAATAACAAATTAAATTAAAAAAAAAGAATGTAATAAAAACCAAAATAAGTGTGAAATATGAAAACATCAAATTTTAAGACTGTTTGGTAAATAAACTGTTTTTCGTTATCAGATGAAAAGATGATTGAATCAGGTAAGAGAAGTAAATTTAGGCTCCGATATGTATTTCAATTGAACGAAGCCTTGATATGGGCTATGCTATGGTTGGGTTTGTGTTTATTGGCCATAACATCAAATACATATTTTTTAACCATTAATAAACGAGGGGACAACTCAACCTGGCTTGTTTTGTAAAATTAAGTCAAAATTACAAATCTATAATGATTACAGGTGTGGACAATACCGAGGCACTTGATTGTATTCTTCAAGCCGCAAATAAACATCCCAATTCACGTGTTTCCAAACTTATACACAGTGTGGAAGAGGAACGTTCTCAAAAAAATATAGTTCTTTTACTTATTGAGTTGGCAGAACATGTGGAATATGCTACTGATTTTAGCATTTCTTTAAAATATGTAAGTTTTAATTTTACTTTTTATGTACATATGTATAAATGTGCATATGTAGCAAACATTTTAAATGTCTTCTAAACTACATGTTTAAATGTTATTTAATTGTTGTTGTATGAACAGTATTTAGATTTATTTGAGAAATTGGGTATAGGGCGTGAAATCGTATTGAATGAAGCTGGCTTGTTGCTACTAAACTCTTCAAAAGTTTATGCGCGACGAGTTGATTTCATACAGGAATTAGTGGAGCGCCAGATACTGACTTTATCCAATGCAGACAAGGAAATAGTTCAAAGCAGGTAAGGTGAACTCGCACTAGGTACGATTCGGTTATTTGTACAATGGTTTTGTGGTTGCGGCAGCGGGGGATGGGGTGTGAAACCGAAAACTCAAACCATTAGAAAAAGTACAGTCCAAACTTTCATAAAAACATTTTCTAAAGATCGCTAGGGACACGTTTGAAAATGGGGTAAATGGGTAATGAGTAAATGGGGTTATGACAGAAAATGTTAACTTGGGTTACGCCTTCCACAGTATTTTTTGCGCAGAATATCTTTTCGCTTCAAAAAATAACCATCATTTTTTATTCCCACCACAGCCCGTTCTACGCACCGCATCTGCTCGCTTCTTCTGCTCAGGGCTGGCATTGAATCAAACCCTGGACCAAAAAACTATACCTGGGATATACTCTGTAGTGCGATTAGAAATGCAAATCGGGAGTACTACATAATTCCGACTTTTAACATCCCGATAAGACATAATCCAGACAATTTTTAAAAATTCAGAATATAAACAACCCAGACAGGACATAATACAGACATAAAATAATGACCAAATAAGATGCAGATAACACATTTTTCAGACAAGACAAAATCCCGACAAGACACAATCAAGACAAACAAATAGCAGCAGGTTGAACTACTACCTGAATAGGTTGAATGAGGATGTGCCGAATGAGTGTCCGGCATGCGGAGAGACCCCTCATGACTCGAAACATCTCTTCGCATGCCCGGAAAACCCGACAACCCTAACGGCCTTGTCCCTGTGGACAAACCCCACAGAAGCTGCACGCTTCCTAGGGTTGCCGCTAGTGGAACTTGACGACAACGACTGAGATACCAACCGTCCTGGCCGGGGTTGTTGTAGCCGCTACAACAACAACAACAACAAACAAATATTACAATGCGTCCAGCAATGGAATTGATGACTTATGCTTAAATATAAACGGTTACCACTCCACATTTTTTCGTATCTTCACCGCAAGAAGCCTACCCCTCTCCCCTACAAAATCCTCGGAAACCATTTTACGACAATGGCGAAAGGGGCCAGCATCAGCTGGGTATACGTCGACGACAAACCAATTCCTACGGTGAACAACCGGAAAATCGTCGGAAACAGCTCTCTTTCCCGGCGCACACAACTGGAATTGCCAACAAAGTTCAGAGACGTAGCAAAGTCCTCAATTCCCCAATTTGGCAGTACTGGTGCAAAGAAAAATAAACGGTGTTGCAAACACCCGATATACATGTCTCAAGTACTTGAAAGCAATTCTGGCTCATTCTCTTTTGTGTTTTCTATTTGCTTTTAAACGCTTCAATTCTGTTGAGCTCAAGTTTTTGGTTCTTTAAAATGTCAAAAGCAAAGCAAGAAATTTGAAACAACTAGACGGTACAGACGCATGCGAACAGAATGGAATTCAATACTTGAGCTGTGTAAAAGCAGTCAAAACATACACGGCAATTGGCCGTCCGGTTCTAAATTATGCAGCGCCTGCATGGTCGCCGGGGACAATTGGTACGCAGTAGACGAAACTACAGGCATACCACCACACAACACCCCGGACAACCGCGGGTGCCTTCTGATGTCGGCAGAAAATCACAGCCACAGTGAAGCCAAAATTCTCGTAGTAAGGGGCACAACATCATGCTCAGCAATCAATTCCTAGTAGGGTTCTACTATGGAAGCACCTTATCCAGCACTACTTAGAGCACCCCTGGGACTATTAATGGCATTTACAAACTCCAGTCGAGTGAATGCCGTCATCAGTGTACAATCATCACCTGTGAACGATAGAGAGCTTCAACTGCCACGATAGGCCCGCGTAACTCTGTTCCGACTCGCCTCCCAGCACCAAAATTAGTGTACAGCCTATGGAGATTCACCCCATGACACCAACCGCCTCTTCATATGGCCACTCAATCCAACTCAACTAACATCCCTCTCCCTCTGGTTCTACTCCACCGTTGGTTGAGCCTGCGGACAATTACGGGTTAAGTAAGCCGTTACAACAACATCCGTCTCCCTCTGGTTCTACCCCACCGTTAGTTGAGCCTGCGGACAATTACGGGTTAAGTAAGCCGTTACAACAACAACAAAAACCATTTCTTATGTATTATTGGTGAATCAAAACAGAAGACAATCATGACATACCGTATTGCGATCAGTCTCCCAAGGCATCTCCGAGGCTACAATTCAACTGTAACTGACTTCAGAGCAAGATCGAGGAGATACCGTCTTCATGGGTCAGCATCGAATATTGATAGCTGCGGTCGAAGAGGCAAAGCTTCATAGCAATTCAACATTGTTGATCTGCGCCGAATACAACGTGTACGAGCGAGATGATGGTGGAGGCTTAGCGTTTATCATGCATCATACCGTGCAGTATCTTCTTCTTCTATAAGCAGGCATCGACTGCAGGGATACCATCCCAGAATGTTGGGCATTGCTATTCGTTCAGGAGATGTCGAGCTCGATATATTCAAAGCTTACATACCCCCGGCGTGAAAATCCTGTGATAGTTGGCGAATTCAACGCGCACCACCATCTTGGCATCTAAGCCTGTCGAACAATTGTAGGAGAATACACTTGGGTGAACAGATATACGAGTCGAAATTCTGCACAATAAATTTTAATGGTTTCGTGATTCTATCTTAAAAAAAGCAAAAAATTCCATTATTGGTAAAATTTTTGGAAGATTTTATCGATGAACCAAATGAACCGGCAGCCGGATTCCAACTTTCGCTACAGCTAAAACTCCAAAAAACGCTAAATCAATTTCAGCAATTTTTAGTGATTTTCGCGATTCTATCTTAAAAAGGCATCTCTAAAAAACTACATAATAAACGACGACGCACCCACCACCAGCCGTATTCCAAGTTTCGCTATCGCTAAAAATCCATCGTTAAAAAATGCTAAATGAATTTTAGCAATTTTTAGTGATTTTCGCGATTCTATCCTAAAAAGGCATCTCTAAAAATCTCCATTTTTGATTAATTTTTGGGCAGATTTTAGCGATGAACAAAATGAAGCCGATTATTTTTTCGCTGATTCTTTGGAATTTCTTTTCATATGTTGAAGTGAAGCGACAGACAATAGCTAACTTAAAAAAACATTTGCAGACAGATCGCAAAAATGAAATTTTTTTGGGTGAAGGTGTTTCACGTTTTTTCCATACAAATGTAAGTTCGCAATTTTTTTTTATATGGAGGACACTGCCAGCAAAAAAATTTACAAAAATTAACGGACAGCTTGAAAGTTGCACTTCATTATACTAGAATTAAATGGTCTACAAAACTGCATACCAAAATTCTTATTAAAAAGTTTGAAATTTGGGTGAAAATGAGCAGAATTTTTGTTGTAAATTTTTGTACGAAGTTTGAAATCTGAATTTATATGGTGTTCGTTATATACCAGGGGCCTATTTCATATAAGTGACAGGTGCGACAATTATCGATTTTTCTATAAAATTTCACTGCCAAAATTGTCAGCGACATTTTTCCTGTTTCATATACGTTTTTAGGCAACTGTGAAATTTTTTGGAAAACGACAGTGATAATATGGAATATTGTCGACAATTATGCTGACAATTGTCCAAGGTATATTAAACAAGGTGGTGTTGGGGCGACAGCTGAGTTTTTCGCCGTGGAGGCCATTACGTCAAAATGATGTGTTTGTTGTAACTCATACCAATGACAGTATGGACATCAGCGTATAATTTGTTAGTGTAATTTTTTACTTATATACGGCCAACACCACCTTGTTAAATACGCCTTGCAATTGTCACTCTGAAAAAATTGTCGCTCCGTCTTTCACAGGAGAGTTTTGTGAAATTATTTATATGGTAATTGCGCGCGTTTCATTACTTTTCAATAATTGGAACTTTTCTTAAAACTAAAATAATGCAAATGCAATTATTACATATGATTTACATATAAATTTCATCTGACTGGCGAAAATTTTGTCAATGGCAATTTTAAACCCCGACAATGGATAATTTGGGACTTTTTGAATGGAATTTCTCATGGAATTTAAGAGGTGGTGACAATTGTTTTTATGAAACAAGACACCCACCAAACTGTCGAATTGTCACTGACAACATGGAAAATGCCTGTCGTTACAAAATTATCACTGTCGCTTTATGAAAAAGGCCCCAGCTAGACTTTTATAAAAAAAAATTTGCTTAAATAGCACCATATAAAAAAGTGTTCTATGTGATGTAAATACATGTGATATACGCATCGTCGCCTGGGTAAAAGATTGTCGTATGGCGATTTCGGCAGGTTGTGGGAGATCGCGATTGAAGTTTGGATGGCAATTTCTCAAAAACGCGAAGATAGATTTTCTCCAAAGTCTGAAAATGTTACTAGTTCATAAAATTTTTAAATTATTTAATTTTCAATGTTTATTGTTAATTAGTTTTGAGTATATCGATGGCTGAGTAGAAGATCGACCTATCTCGGCAGCCAGTTCGAAAACGCCCTATCTCAGAAAATTTTTGAACAACGCTCTATCTCAGAAAACTTTTCAAGAACGCCCCACTTCAGAATTTGATTGAAAAACGCCCTATCTCAGCTGTCGATTCAGAATCGCCCTATCTCAGCTTATTTTCAATGTATTTTCGTTTGAGATAGGGCGTTTTTGAACCGAATTCTGAGATAGGGTGTTTTTCAATAAAATTCTGAAATAAGTCATTTTTCAATTAAATTCTGAAGTATGGCGTTCTTGAAAAGTTTTCTGAGATAGGGCGTTTTTGAACTGGCTGCCGAGATAGGTCGATCTTCCACTCAGCCATCGATATTAAAATTTTGTCGTAAGCGTCATTTGTCCACAATTTGGCAGCCACTTTGTATGAAATACGACAAAATGTGATCAAAATTTCTACTAAATTAACGACACCTTTTACTCAATATCTCGGAAACTAAAGGAGATATCCAATAATGGAGAACGCCATTTTTAAGATATTGATTAGTTTAATATGACTGCATCACTAACTAAATTTTTACTAAATTATCGAAAAAAATTGTAGTCAATATCTCGGAAACTAAAGGAGATATCTAAAAATTGATAACACCAATCGAAAGATCTTGTTTAAAAATATATAACTGCTTCTAGAACTAAAAATCGTCAAAATTGCGCTTGCGACAACTTTTACCCAGGCGACGATATGTACATATATTTTTACACATACATGTGTATGTAAAGTTGCATAACAAGCCAATTAACTCAATTATTTTTTCTTTTGTTTCGTTAACTCCGTTAAATTAACTGATTTTAGGAATTAATACATTTATTTGTAATTTTTAATGGAATCGGCATCGGCATCGGCCGAATATTTCCCCGTATGCCGATTAATCGGCTTCGGCATCGGTACCTGAAAAAATATTGGAATCGGTCGCTAGAGCTAAAATTGCGATTCCAGGGTATTTTGCATCGCTAAAAATCTCAAACTTTCGCTAAAACTAGTTAAAAATTGGCGACTAGAAATAATTGCTGCTAAAAAAATGTATCAACAAATCACAGCCAATTTTCATGTTGTTGTTGGTTTAAACTACTCAACTAAACTCAACTATATAGAAAAAACTTTGTAATTAAAAAGGAAAATGGAAAACTGCAACAGAAAAGTGACAAAATAACCAAAATTTATGCTTGTACTATGTTTTGAAGGGCTCGATTATAACTATATTGATATTCTCAAACTAAAGAAACAAAAATATTTCTGCGTGTTGTTTGGCAGATATGCCTTGAGCAGGGATTTCTATCATACTGTCTTCATAAAACACTTTCATATAACTCTCCTCCAATATTATCTAAAATAAAAATGATAATGCTGCTTTGTGACACATTTACTTAAAAATCTTGCCTACTGACACAGGTAACATTCTGAAAGGGATACGGACTTTCTTGCTTTTTTTGCGAAGGCTGTTCCTTAATGTTCTTTGCGAATATTACTTATTTATTACAATTTTACAAAATGTTAAACTTTGCCGCATAATCGCAAAGTTAATTTTTAATTTGCAAATAACTAGGTCACACAAATAAATATTGATTAGTGATATTATTTGCAAACAAGTGCAAGACGTTGCTATTAGGTTTATTTTCTTTTTCATGGTCATCTCATTG
Organism: Rhagoletis pomonella; assembly: GCF_013731165.1. Lineage (NCBI taxonomy): Eukaryota > Metazoa > Arthropoda > Insecta > Diptera > Tephritidae > Rhagoletis > Rhagoletis pomonella. The sequence goes on from NW_023460136.1 coordinate 16,142, forward strand.
TCTTTTTATAAACAAGACGGGGGCATTTTCAGCTTTATTTTCTTTTTTGATGGTCATGTGATTGCCTTTTTATAATCAGGAAATATTGAAAAAGAAGTTTTCACCGTCATATAAACAGTGTGTTAGGTATTTTCAATTTATTTTTATTTGCAAATAGCTAAAGAATAAACCTAGTATTTATTTCCATTATTTATCATCATTGAAATGGAAACAAATTTTGACAGCTGCTGTTGCTGCACAGCGACACTTGCGGCTAAGGATAAGGTACTAAAATTTAGGTTAGGCAATTTTTAGCGACGGGGAGGATAGAATCGCAATTTTTGGAGATTGCCAAAAATTCGGATAAAATTTTAGCTTTAGCATTTTAGCGATAACGAAAGTTGGAATCCGGCTGCGGATAAAGTGAGTGAACAGCTTTTGACAGCTCGTAAAGCTAAAACTGCGATTACAGCGCATTTTGCATCGCTAAAAATCTATATTGTTTGCTTAAAAAAGTGTAAAACTGGCGACATGCACAAGATGCTGCTAAAAAAATTTAGGCAACAATTCAGAGCTAATATTTATTTATTTATTTGATTTCTATCGTTCGTTTAACTACTCAACTATATCAAAAAACCATGTAATTAATTATGATTGTTCCGCTTATTTGACGAGCTTTATTGAAAAAAATAAATATTTAAATGGTTTTGTATAATGAATAATTATGGTATTATCAAAATTCTTAAATAAAAGAGAAATTATTTACTACATGTCGTCTCACAGATATGCCTTGAGGAGAGTTTCCAATCTAACTGCTTCATAAAACACTTCATTTTCTCTAAAGGTTTCATTATTCCCAAATTCTCTTCCGATATTATTTATACTTAGAATGCAAGGTGGTTTGTGACACATTTACCCCTACTGACCGCTGGTAGCTTCCTGAGAAGAATACAGATTTTCTTGACTAACTAATTTATTGAAAGAATGTACGAGCTCTATTCACCTTGAGCAAAAATTCTCGAAGTTACAATACGTTGAGTCACTGAAGGATTTACACCTTTTGCGCAGGCTGTTCATTAAATGGCTTTGTGAATCGGACCGAATATTTTTTAAAGTACTATTGGTTACGCTACAGGATAAGAAATGTAATCCAAAATGAGCCCGCTATTTTTTTTTAATTTTTAATTTAACTTTTTATCCCCATTAAAATGGAATGTTTACAATCATTAAAATTCAAACAAAATTTGATAGTTGCCGTTACTGCGTAGCGGCCGGATAAAAAACTAAAATTTAGACTATCGAAATGTTTGGAGATCGCCAAAAGTTCGAAAAAAACTTTAGCTTTAGCATTTTAGTACTTAAGCGATAGCGAATCTTGGAATCCGTGTGCAGGATTATGGGCAGCAGCAGCAGCTCGTCCGATATAACAATAGTTAGCAGTGTGCTGACAAACAGCATAACGTGGCGAACTATGCTGACGTTAGCTTCGGACTATCGGTGGACAAAGCCCAACGTCGAGTGACCAGAAGGCTGTGAGGTGTGAACTTCCACATCTTGTTAATATCATGAGGGACAGTCTAGCACAGTCCGACATTCCTGAGATGTGGTAGAGGGCCCGGGTTATATTTATCCCGAAGGTTGGTAAGAGGGATCATCGTCTTGCAAAATCATTCAGACATATAAGCTATAAGTCTCGCCTCTTTAATCCTGAAAGTAATGGAGAAGATTATTGTTCAGATCGGGTAGATCAACAGACAAAGCTCTGAACGCTCTGACCACGGAAATACGTGATTGTTCGTTCGAGGGAGCATTCGACAATACATGCCATAGAGATGTCGCATAGCAAACGTAACGAGAAACGTAATGTCCAGCCAACTATCCGCAGTCGGTAACAGCGTAGTTCAATTACAAACGACAAAATCGTGCCCGCAAGGAGGGGTGCTATCTCCTCTCCTGTGGAGCTTAGTAGTGGACGAACTGCCACAAACACTCACTGATGAGGGAGTTCGCTGCCAAGAATACGCGGACGACATAGTGATTTTTGTCAGAGGGAAGTTCCAAAGTACCCTCTGCGACATCGTCCAAAGAGGACTTAATCTAGCTAAGAGGTGGTGTGCGGATGTAGGTTTGAATATAAATCTATCAAAGATAGCTATAGTCCCCATTACTAAGAAAAGGACCTTCAAGGGGATAAGGAACTTAACATTGGAGGGAGCCACGGTCGGCGTCGCCACAGAAGTGAAGCACCTGAGACTTATCCTCGATTTCAAACTCCTGTGGAGGACTCATGTCGAAGCGCCCACGTCCAGGGCTACGAGAGTGCTGATGGTGTGTAAACGTCCAGTGGATAAATCATCGGGTTGTACATCAAGGATTCTTATATGGAGGTACACCATGATAGTAAGACCAGTAGTAACCTATGGGGAGGTGGCTTGGCTTCCAGGACTATTCTAGCAGCGGTGAGGCTAAGATTCAACGCCTGGCGTGTGTTTCCATTACGGAGGCAATGCGCACATGTCCGACGTCTGCGCTGGAGGTAATGCTGGAACTTGATCTACTCCATCTATCAGTCGAACAAGCAACAAAGCGGACTATCCTTAATTTCGCGAGAGAGGGGTTTGGCAAAGGTAAGGTTTTGTCTTCCAGGAACAGAGACATGGAGAGACACGTCCAGGCGAGCACTTTAAAGTCGTACACGGATGGCTCTAAAACTTCTGAAGGGATAGCAGCAGGTGTTTATGGCCCTAGACCGAAGCTTTCGGTGCCCCTAGGAACCTTCGCATATTCCAAGCGGAAGTTCATGCCATCAGTCCGTGTGCGGAGATTAACTTTCTAAGGAAGTATCGAAGCGATAAAATCCTGATTTTAGCGATAGCCAGGCGGCACTCAAGGCTCCCTCATCCTTCGAGATCAAATAATGGTGATTCTGGAGTGTGTAGAGAGGCTTAATGCTCTGGCTGAGAATAATACCATCCAATTGCTACGATTTAGGAATCTGGTCTAGTGACCTATGTCGCTTCTGTGACGCTGCCAAGGATACTCCATTACACCTCCTTCATGGGTGTGAATCCGTCGCACGTAGAAGAGAGAGGAGCATAGGGCATTTACGGCTAAGAGAGGACCACATACACTCTCTACCCAGGAGTTCAATTTTTGATTTCTAGAGACTAGGGCTAGGTGAGGTACAGTGTGGAGCTGAGGCCACATTAGACCTACTGGTCGCAGTGCTCTATTCAACTATCTATCTATATATATACACTCGGATAAGTCGTGGCCTTAACCGAAACCGCCCTGTATGAGAACAGTCCTAGCAGCGTTGAATCTATCAAAGGCGTGTCACCGTATGCCACTCCACACGACTAGAAGGCATTAAGGCTTCCTCTCTCCCACAGGCACTCAAACGATAGTCAGCTAATTATCTGAGTGGTCGAAATTCGTTAGTTATTTTCAGAGATGAAAATTCTAAACCGAGAAGAATTAAACAGGTCGTCCCACAGGTGTGTCCTTTCCCACTTCTGCTTAATTACTATATCCCAAAGCTCCCTCAACCACCAGAAGGAGTTTCAAACATCTCTTAGGCTGACGATTGCTCGATGACAGCGTCCGGAAATGGAATTGTTGCCTTGTGCTCGAAAGTAAACATCTCCGAACTTTTTCGCTTCTTCACTGCAAGGAGTCTAACTGTCTCCCCTACGAAATCAGGGACATGAGGGAATTTACGTCGACGGCGAACCAATTGCGACAACCCCATTATACTCGGAGCTACCTTCAACAGTCAGCCCCCTTCCTCGGCGCTCACAACCGCAATTGTCAATAGTGAACATAGCCGCAACAAGGTCAAGTCGCTAGCTGGCAGAACGCGGTGGACGAAGTTACAGACCTGCCAAAACAAAGCACTCCGAACCGCCACGGGATGCCTTCTGATCCTAGTAGGGTGCTACAGGCGCTGGTACCCGAACAGACACCTGCTTGTTGCAGAGCCCCCGCCTAGGCACAACAGAAGACATATATACGAACTTACTGAAGCAGTCTAGATGTTCGTAAAATATCCTCTGGACCCAACAGCGTAACGACTGGCCATAAACGGCATTCACAGGGCAATCCCAAGATGGTCGGTTCTACGTTACCGGATTGACTCGGAGCACCCACTCCGACCAAGGACCATTACCCCAGCAGCAACCCCCAATTTTTTAGCACTGGGAGGATGACCTGCATAGACCAAAACCCCGGACCATGGACATGCAGTGTCTGCAACCGAAATATACACCACTCGTCCACCTCAGTCCGTTGCAACAGCTGCAATAACTGGTGTCATCTGAACCAACTCCCAGCACACAACCCCGGACATCCACTCAAAACAGATTGTTCTGCAGCGTCTGCAACAACCTGATCAGGCGATCATCGCGAATGGAGTACTGCTTTCACTGCAGCCTTCTGCTCTGCTACCACACAACCCCAATTGCCTGCACCTACGTCTGTGCCAATGCCAACGCCAGTGGTAATCCCACGACCGCGGCCACGGTTACACTCACACCGGCGCCAACACCGGTGACAACACCAGCGGTCGGACCACCCGCAACAAACACAACCGGCACAGCAAGCACTTCAGGCAGCGCGCCAGCACTCCCTCACCCCTCGAATAACCATCACCAGGCCCAACTCCATAAAATTATTGCAGTTCAATTGCAACGGACTACAAAGCAAGATCGCTGAGATAGTCAGCTTCATGAGGCGCAACAAAATCTCAGTCGCGGTGGTCCAGGAAACCAAACTCCACTCCGGCTCTAGCCTTCAGAGTCAGGATGAGTTCAACGTCATCCGAAGAGACCGCCCTCGCGGCGCCGGAGGCGGCATCGCCTTTATATTGCACAACGCGGTCCATTACCGGCTCATTACCCCCCCGAATCGCCGCCAACGACACACTCATTGAGCACCAAGGTGTGGAAATCAAGTCGAGAGATACTGAGCTGGAAGTCGTCAACGTGTACATACCACCTGCCACCAGCTGCCCAGCAGGATACCGCCCGAACATAAGTGCGCTACTTTAAGGCGGAAACTGGGTAGTGCTAGGGGCTTTAAACGCGCACCACGAACTATGACACTCTAACCTGGGAAACGACCAGCGGGGTACACTAATCGCAGAACAAATTGACGACTCAACGTTTTGCACTGTAAACGACGATGCCCCCACCAGGGTCGCGAGTGACTGCTACAGCTTGCCAGATATCACTATAGCAAGCGGGGGTCTGATAAATTGCATTGGTTAGCAACCAGTGCTCGCGCTCGCTTCAGACCACCTGCCTATAGTAGTCGCGATAGACCACCCAAGAGATTTTGTCACATCCGAAGACCGTACGTATATGAACACCAAGAAGGCCAACTGGGACGGTTTTACGGAACACACGGACCGCAAATTCAGTGCTCTTCCACCACCAACATGCGCGCTCGAAGCTGAGCGCAAACTCCCCCGGATCATCAACGCAGCAGCCGCCCGCTTCGTACCAGCCGGTAGGATCGCCAAAATCCGCCCGGGCTTTCCAACTGAAGCGGCGGGACTCGCAGACGTGCGTGATCGAATCCGCCAGTCTAATCCTGGTGATCCCCGTATCAGGGATCTCAACAAGGACATTAACAAACTAGTTAACGAACACAAGCGGAAAACGTGGAATGAGCACCTCAAGACCTGCAATCTCCAGCGGAGCTAGCAAACTGTGGACGACAGTAAAATCTCTCTCCCATCCGACGAAACGCAAGTACAACGTTGCCTTTACATTTGGCGATACCACCACGTCGGACCCACAGACGTGCGCGCGCTTTTTCAGCCGACAGTTTATTGCACACCCGGAGAGACAAAACCCGCCGCAGCATGCTACGTAAAGAACACAAACTCCGCTGCGAGCACACTAACGTGCTTTACACTAAAAGAGATGCAGGTAGCTGTAAAGAACTCCAAAGCATCCAAGGCGTTAGGCCCTGACGGAATCTCGATGCAGATGCTGGAAAAACTAGGACCAGTGGGAGTCGAGTACAGCACAACTTTCACTGTCCATCAGGGATCAGGGATCTCTGAGATGTGGAAAATGGGTAGAATGATTCCCCTCCTTAAGCCAGGTAAGAAGGCGGACGCAGGAGACTCTTACCGGCCAATCTCCCTCCTATCCCCAAAACTCCGCAAAATGCACAGCACGACCACTGCATTAAACGCCATCACCACACAGATAAGCGAGGGTCTGAACCAACGTCGACCCTGTGATAGGACGGTCCTAGTCGCGGTGGACCTCTCGAAGGCCTTCGACACGGTAAACCACGCGACCCTTTGCCAAGACGTCCTGAACTCGTCGCTTTCGGATCGGAAGAAGCGGTGGATCTGTGTGGACGCCAATCATCGGTCGAATTCCGAAACGCCAAGTCCAAGCCGCGTAGGATTAAATAGGGGGTCCCCCAAGGCGGCGTACTCTACCCGACACTGTTCAACCTCTACATGGCGAAACTCCCTCTGCCGCCAGCAGGAGTTAACTTGGTGAGCTAAGCCGATGATTGCACGATTATGGCGACGGGCCCCAATATTGACAGCCTGTGAGGGAAAATCAGCGACTATCTCACCGGACAAAGGAAGTTAGGCTAAGGCTGAAGGTTTACGTCGATGGCAACAAAATACCGACGGTCAACCACCCCAAAATCTTGGAAGTTACGTTCGACAGCCTATTCACCTTTTCTGCGCACGCCTCAGCCACTTGCGAAAAGATGCGAGCTAGGAACAAAGTCCTCAAGTCACTAGCCGGCAACACTTGGGGAGCCGACAAAGAAACCCTACTCACTACGTACAAAACAGTCGGCCGGTCGGTGGCAAACTACGCATCGCCAGTGTGGACGGCGGGTACCAGCGATACACAGTGGAGAAACCTACAAACATGCCAGAATGCAGCTCTACGTACGGCTACAGGCTGCCATCTCATGTCGTCCGAGCATCACCTCCACCAAGAAAGCGAGATGCTGGCGGTGAAAGAGCACAACACGTTGCTATCGAAGCAGTTCCTCGTAGGATGTCACCGTGGAAATCACGCCAATAACGCCCTGCTTCGAAATGAACCGCCTCCCCGACATGTCAGACGTCACCTGCACGGCTGGAAATCCGACGTTGAGCCGTGCGTAGACCACCCATTCGACGCAGAGAAATACAGAGCGGCGCTTAACCACCTACACACCGATGCAGTCAGGTCGAGTCTTAGTACCATCAACATCGACGAAGCTGAACTGCCAAGAGAGACCAGGTGCACCCTAGCACAACTCTGTTCTGGGTGGTGCCACAGACTAAACAGCTATCTCTCTCGGCTGAACCCAGAAGTGGCAGACACATGCCCTGCATGCGGGCAATGTCCACACAACACCCAACACCTCTTCGCATGCGCCTCTAACCCCACGATCCTGACACCAGAAGCACTATGGACCGCGCCTATAGACGCCGCCCGCTTTCTCGGCCATAGGCTTGTCGAGTCAGAGGACGAAGACGACCCTTGACGAAACCCCGGGGGGTTGAGTACTGCTGCTACAACAACAACAACAGGGAGTTGGTCTCAACTTACACCAACTCTGGTCTTGTGAATGCCGTTTTGGGAACACAGTCATCTGATGCGGACGAGATAGAACTTCGCTTATCTCGAGAGATTCGTACCTCCATAGCCAAACTTCGCTCTGGATATTGCCCAATGAATGCCCGGCATGCGGAAAGTCCCCTCATAACTCGGCACACCTCTTCGCATGCTCTCTAAACCCAGCTCAGTTAACGCCCCTCTTCTGGTCCAACCCTGTCGGAGTGGCACACTACTTGGGCCTCTTGTTAGTTGAGCTTGATTTCAACGACTGAGCGGCAAGTCGATCAAGGCACGGCCAAGTAAGCCACTACAGCAACAACCATAGTATTTTTGCGAAGAACACCTTTCCGCACTACTAAAAAGAGGGTTATCAGTCCAACTCGGGCTACGTCATCCACAGTATTTTTTCGCAGAACACTTCGATACTTACAAAAAACCTGCATTTTTCAAACCGAATGTATTTATAAATTAGTCTTTGGAAATTTGAAATCTTTATTTTAAATTAAAGTTTAATAGTTTGACTACACATGTATGCTAAAATTTCTTGATTTCAATAACGCGTTTGGACCCAAAATCACGGTACAAGTAACTGAGCAGTACCCTTTAATTTTTCTATCTTAAAATAAATATTCGTTATACTTGATATTTCCACAGATCTTGCAATTGAAGCAAGTTATCGGCTAAATACATTTAGGAAATAATCAAGTACTGGGTACCCAATTAAGTATTTGGATGTCACTGATTACCGCGAATGGTAGTATTTGCATGTGTGCTTAGGCTGTGTGCGATTTAACCTAAATTTTAGTACCTAAACAAATAATTCACTGGAAATTTTCAGCACTGCTACATAGAGCTGGATGAAACATCGATGTTTTTTTCAAAATTTGAGAACTAGTTTAGCCTTTCACTTAGTAAATTTGCACGATTGAAGTAGGGCGTTCTTGAAAAGTTTTCTGAGATAGGGCGTTTTTGAACTGGCTTCCGAGATAGGTCGATCTTCCACTCAGCCATCGATATGCTTATACATATATAAATGAGGCATGATTAATAAAAGGTTTGCTCAGAAAACAGCTTTCTCGCTCCCTCTTGAAAAAATCGGCTCTTTTAGCCAGGCACCGTGTGTGTGTATGCAACCTTTTGGAAGGGAGTATCCAAACTCTAATGTCACTCGTGAGGAAACCTTTAATTATTGAATCATGCAAATGAGGTACGTTTTTAAAGTGTTTTAAATATTAAGATTTTTGCTGACTTATGAATAATTGCTTAATTTTACCTTTTTGCGCGCCAAATAAATGTAGGTTTGCAATTTGCAAAAACATCGATGTTTTACTGCACAATTTAGGAAATGCGAGTTCGTTTGACAACCCAAATTTGTGGGGCCAAGGCGAATTTATACAAGGTGGTGTTGATGGCGAATTTAGATTTTCGCCGCGGTACTTTTTAATGTCAAAATGGTGTGTTTGTTGTAAAAAGAATTCGCCTTGTTTACAACAAACACATCATTTTGACATTAGGAAGTACCGCGGCGAAAATCTAAATTCGCTATCAACGCCACCTTGTATAAATTCGCCTTGTTGTTGGGCATAAGTATAAAGTAATAAAAAAAGAAAAGTAGGCTTGGTCCTCCTTCTTCCCTCTTCTAGTGGTATAAAAAATGTTTGGCGCAAATTAATAGGGGGTGGTAAATGTGGAAGTTTAATGTTTTGAAAAGCTTATATTTCGAAAATTGTTGAATTGATTTTCAAAATGTGAATATGCTTGTAAAGGCAATTGTTCGCTTAAACGCTCGCCCAAATATATTTAACAGTTCAATTTAGGCTGAAAAATATGCTCGAAAAAAAGTCATTGTGATTTCGTTTCTACCAAAAAATTTTGGGTATTGATTGCCTCTTTCTCAATTCATGTTAGATTTTAAATTAAAGGCAAAGGGTGAGAAAATTGTGTGTTCGTTTCTTAAAGTGTCATACTTGTAAGGCAAAAAAGGCACATTCTCTGCCCTGTGAAGCTTTCTCAGGGGAGATGGTTGCCCTGAAAATCAGATGGTTGTTTAAAACGACAATACTATGAAATGAGTTCGCTAGACAAGGACAAGAAGGCAAAAACATGCTTTTACAGGGTTCAGTGTAATATCAAACATATTTTGCACCGGGAAAGGGCAACATTTTTTGGAAGAAACGAAAACACCATAAATTGTTCCTATTCATTGCATTACATACACTTTCCAGTGATTTACAATTATTCTCTATTTAGGTAGCAATTTAGACGTACTCGCACACAGCCTTAATAATTAAATGTGTTCAATTATTTTCACAGCACTAAATGATGATTATTTTTATTATTGTGGCGTAATAATATTTATTTCAAGTGTTATTGAGCTTTATACAACTATTTGTCAATAGGAAAAATAGAAAAAAAAACAACTAAGTCTAAGCGGTAGAAGTTATAGCTGCTATATCGGAGATCAGACTCCTTTGTCTAGACATAGGCAGGAATCGAACACACATCATCGATGTGCAAAGCCAGCAACGCCAACCCTAAGCAATGCACATCACGTAAACTCTTGTTGCTGATCCACCGTCTGATACAATGGCTGAGCGTGAAATAGTTCGTATTTAATTTATTTAATGTAAACATGGTAGGTTTACTGATTATTTGATTGAAACCCATTCATATGGTTGCCGCTATACAAAACAATGGAAAAAGCGTATCTGTTTGTGAATGACTACCTTAACTTTTATTGATTTATTCTATTTTGGCCTGGAAATTTTATCAGTATAAGCATGCTCTTTCTATTATAATATTGCATAGAACGCAAACAAACAGTAGCAAACGTTTCGGTATTGTTTAGTTTCGCTAATACAAGGCAACGAAACATAACCGATTCAAAGCACTCGGAAATATTTTAGGTTCTTTCCCGTACAACCCGGAACGAATCCTGTAATTAGAGAGTAAGCGACAAATTTGCTCTCAAAAATGGAAAAATGTCCACAAGTACGCTGATTCACGTGGTTTTTGTTGTTGGCACTTAAATCAAACCAGAGTACGAAAGTAAACTGTACAATTCCCATTTGCTCATCGATCATCATATCTTTTGTGGTTTTTTACAGTTTTGTACATAGTCAGAAACAAATTGTAAGATTCACTGTCATTTTCCCCAACGAGAAACGTTTGCTTTTCGTTTGTGACAATTGTACCATAGGGTACGTTTTATATGTATGCAAACGTTGAAATTACGTGAAAAATATTTTTTTCTGTAAATTTTCATATCCAATTCAATTAAAAAAACATTTTTATTTTTTTTTATTCATTGCAGCCATTCGTTTTTGTTTAGTTATTGCATATGTGTACATACATACATATATTTTTCCCTGCACGATTCATTTCGTTTGTTATTTCGTCTGTAACTACTAAACTACTATCGCCAAAGTGAACTCAGCCGTTTTGTTTTCGTATTGTACCGAACTGTTGAAGTAATAAACGAAACGAAATAGTAACGTACAATATAGTTTATTTTCGTACCCTGGTGCAAACACTTGGTAATTGAATTTTGGTTTCACAAATTTGATTGTTATATTAAAAAAGCATATAAAGATTGAAAATACATGTAAACATAGAACAGCTGATATGCCCGTTACCCGGAGAAAAAGTCCGGGCTATTTCGGGCGAGAAGAATAAGACACTTACCATCCAATACGTTCTAATTTTCGCTCTCTATTACCCATTTTATGAGTACGAGAATGACTTCTGAGCAGTTTTGGGCGCCCGCGGGATCCCGTGTTGCGTACGGGAAAGAACTTTATGCGAGCGGTAACTTTACTCTGCTGAAGTAAGCAAAACAATTTAATGCAGAGAAATAGGGAAACAAACGAAACAATAAGTTAAAGTGAAAGTACATACCATCCATTGCGACAGCGTCACCGCCACCGTCACCATCACCGTCAACGGTGCTTATGCGTCAAGTTACACACAATTCGTTTGACATTGCGCCCGAAAAAAACTCGCTGATAATCTTTGCAAAATTTGCATTTTACTTTTTCACTTCTTCTATTAGGGTTTCCTCATTATTTTTTACATTTCGTTTTTGTATAAATATTAAAATTTTCACAAACTGGAAAAATTTACGTTCAAACATGTAAACAAAACACTGAATAGTTGTCATTTGACGCAATCGCATAAGCAAAATTGAGAGTTGAGCTAATTTGTGCGGCACCGTCACTGTCAGCTTGTTCACGTAACTTACTTCATACAAATACACCGAATCAGCTTTTTTGACAACTGCCGGTGACGGTGACGGCGACGCAATGCGTGTTATGTACTTTCACTTTTAGTGCATATAACGCGAAACAAAACCATTCGTTTACTGATCTCTTGGAATAACTATATATATATCGCAGGTGAATAATATACAGAATTATTTCCAAATTTCAATTTTGTGGGAAACGCAAACAAAGTTTGATCAGTTCATACAATTGGTATACCAAAAGACAGATAGAAAGACAAATATCGTTGGCTTAGTTCGCAAACGTGCTAAGTCCACTTTTTATGTAAATTGAGATTGTGATGCAGTAAGATAGCATAACTGAAAATACATCATTACCAAAAAAGAAAATTACCGTAATGTCGTTTTTACTTGTTGTTATGCATTGGTCCGCAAATGTGCTAAGTCCAAAAAAATCAAAAAAATATATATACACGTCTGTCCGTGTACACTCGTGTAACTCGAGATATCTCAACGAAATTTGGTATGTTGGTTGCCCTTTATCCAAGGTAAGTTGGTATTAAAAATGGGCGAATCTGAATGTAACCACGCCCATTTCCGATATAAAGGTATTTTCTAACGATGCAAAAACTACGATATTTCAGTAAATATTGGATGCAAATTGTTCAAAATTAGTATGTGAAGTAGATTTTTTGTAAAAAAATATTATTGTGCAATTTTTGGAAAATGGGCGTGACCCCGCCCACCAATTATGAAATGCTGCATCTCAGTAGCCCATTCACCAAACTCGGTACGAGCCTTATTTAGGGTCTAGCTAAGAAATCTGTTGAAAATCTAATTCACTTAAAATCGATGATCGCGATAACCACTCAGCAGAAAATTATATTATGATACATTTTTGGATAATGGGCATGGCACCGCCCACTTATGACCACAAATTTGTAACTCGGTAACCGATTTATCAATTTCTACCAAACTCTGTGAACTTAATAAACCTGGTACGGAAAAGCAATTCGTTGAAAATTATTCAAATCGGACCAAAATTACATTCGCTTCCCGTATATCTAACGATAAATTTCAGATCTCCTAATCTCTTAACAATAATTAAGACTGCGTGACACCGCCCAATTTATGACTACAAGGTTATTTTGGTAGCCACTTTAGCGATTTCTACTAAACGTGGTTCAATTATTTCATTGAGTTTAACTCAAGATATTATCGAAAACGTTTGAAATCTGGAAAAAGACCCTGCTTACGACAGTATTTGATACCTGGGCCGGGTTTACCTCTTACTTTATTTTTTGTTAATAGCAATGAAATAAAACTGTATTACGTTATAATTCATTTTAAAACAATAAAATATATTTAAAGTAAACAATTAAATCTTTTAACAATAAAAAATAATGGAAAAAAGGTTGATAGAAAATGTGGACTTACCACATTAAAAGAATAAAATCTTAAAGAGAAAATGTAGTAAGTCCTAAAAGGGCCTATAAGTCTGCAACAGCTTTATTTTGAAATTGGCCCATTATTGGTACTAAAACAAGACGAACTAATAAAACTGCATTACAGATTAGAAAAATATTGACAACAAAAAAAGTTAGACGGTTTTTTGTCCCTCCTGAAAAATAAAAAAAAATGGACTTAGCACGTTTGCGAACTAAGCCAACGATATACTTCAATCGGTAATACCACGGTCGCAGATATCACATACAAATTTTGGTCCCGATTGTAGACGGTTAAGGCGTGTCGCGCAGGGGCCTAGTTCAGATTCCTTTATAGAGACTCAAAAAATTAAAATTATTATTAGGGATGTGCCGGATATAGATTTTGCCGGATAACCGGATTCCGGATATCCTGCAAAAAATAACAGCCGGATTCGGATATCCGATCGGATATCCGGTAGACTGCTGCCCTTAATAAATTTCACAATTTTTTTTTTTTTGCCGGCTCGAGTTCACCTCGACCTCCGCACCGTTTCTGATGCTACAGAATTTACCACTTCGAAAACACAATTACGCACACATCTGTGCGATGCTATCGCAGTGAAAAATGGCATCTTATAAACAAACATAAAACAATCTTCATCAAATTCTTTGCTTTTGAACAATCAAGATGTTTTGTTTTCTTACTTTAATTTTTGTTTAAATTATACAGAACCCGCCTTTTCGTTTCCGAACGCGTAGGTCTGCAATTTCGGCACGACGAAATGAAGAGCTGTGAATGTTCAAAATAAATAGTTGCGGCATTGTTGTAATTTTTTCGGAACAGATTCGCACCGTCAGAATCGCACATGTGTGTTGATGCCTTATATGGACCTTACATGGTCACATTGTTTGATCAAACTGTCTTCTGTGTAATTAGATGGTTTAACTTACACGCTTCAAAAACCCATCAAATTTCTGTTTTTCGTTTTGGATGAAGTTGAAGAGAAGCTTAAGAAAGCTTTGTATTCATTTGTTAATACTAATACTAAGTCGTATTCTTTTTCTTATTCTGTTTTTATTTAAAAGTGTAATTAGATGGTTTGACTTAAACACGTCTAAAAACCCATAAAATTTCAGTTTTTGTTGAAGTTGTATCACCACAAAAAAGGTTTTGGAGATTTTTGAAATAATTTATTAGTTCTAAAATGAAGTCGAATTATTTTCTTTTCTTGCTCATTTCTTGTTTTTATTTAAATTTTCGGGCACTTGTTCTTTCAATTTGTTTATCAATTTGATCAAACAGCACTTTACACGGTCCACAGCACATGTCAAACGACTATCAAATTTGATGAAAGTCAAAACTAATATAAAAATTGTTAGCTTTGATTACTAATTAGATACTATTAAATTGGATTACAAAAATACAAAATCTGGGTTAAATTTCTAGATTGAATCTTCTATAATCGATATCCGGAATCCGGCCGGATATTAGCCAGTATCCGGCCGGATAACCGGATAACCAAAAAACGGCCGGATAGGGATATCTACCGGATACCCGGCACATCCCTAATTATTATTTTTTTTTTGCCAACTCATACCCAAAATCGATATTGCCGTATTTCATGATACAAAAAAGAAGGTGGTTTCATTTTTATTTTTTGATTATAAAGCAGATTTTTGACATTTCTCCAAAAATTAACATTAAGCATAGCTTTGCCACATTGGAATTTTTTGAGAAGGGAGATTTTTTTTTTAATATTTGGGATTCAATACTAGAGTAAAAAAGGCAAGTTGATGTGATCGATAATCAAATTTCAACATTTTTCTCAAGCGTAAACATTACTTTTGAAGAATATCGATGTGCAGAGATGAGAAAATAATATAAAATCGAGTTTTTATACAATTATTTATTTTAAACCAAATAAACAATGAACATGTAACAAAACATTAATCTATGTTGTAATTTTCTTAATTTCTTTGCTGAAGCTTTGCATCAGTCCCCTTGCAGATATATGTATTTCGTGCTTTTGCACTCAAGAAATAAGCAGCTCAATTTTTAGTTTCTTGATTTAAAATTTGAAAAATTAGGTGTATATTTTTTCGGTATAGAACAATCCTAGGGGGTGAGAGTATTAAAATTCCGACTTTACTTTTTTTGACCACCCGAATGTACATGTCTTTATAATATTTTTTCGTCATATTTTACAGTAAGTTTTATATAAAAAATAAGTTGGTTCGCGAAACTCTTAGCAACAATTTTTGGATCGCCATCGCAACTTGCCGACGTGTGTTATGTATGTCGACACGTTGCAACGATGAAAATTGTTGCTAATGGGTTACAGAATGTTATGCATAAATGATTTGCCAAATCGTTTTAAATTCGCAACTCTTTGATGTTCGCATATGACGTTTAACTCTTATCTGTTGTACGGAATCTATCATTTTGTCATAATCTGCAGCTGGACCCGAATGCATTTGCGTATATCTCAATAAAAATTATTGCGAGAAGGTCTAGTAATATCATCGTCTTTAACTATAATAGAGACAATTCTATGATATCACGAAGCTCCGAAAATAAAGACTTACTTGGGCTTCCGTTTGAAAAGCACATCAAAATTATTTTGGATGATTGGCTGTGTAATAAACAAATTTAATAATAAATAATTTTTTGGCTGGGCAACATATTTACCGGTCTTTAATTTCACAGAAGATATTGGTCGCTTGTTTTGCAAATATTAAGATGTATGAAATTCAATTTTCTTTGTTGCTCAAATCGAACACAAATTTTCTTTAAATTTTGTAATTCATTTTTTTTTTTACAAAAAAATTATTTTTGAGGATTAGGTATGGTAGCATAAAATGTCACCATCTGCTTAATTGTCATGGAGTTAATATGGCGCCCCAAATCTGACAATGAAACTACCTTCTTTTTTGTATCATGGCCGTAGTCGAAGATATCACATATAAATTTTGGTCCCCATTGGTGTCGGTTAAGGCGTGTCGTAATGGGGTCCAAGGCCAGATGCTCCATGGAGACTCAAAAAATTAAAAATATATATATATATTATAAATTCCAAGATTTCCTGGTGTGTTTAGTGATGGTTGAAGATTCTATTTTTTTCGCTAGAGAAAACAACGTTGTTCGCTTTATATCAAAACCGGAAGTGAAGTATCTTCCTTTCTTCTTTACTTTCTTTATTCTTTTTTTCAATTTGTTATTGTTCAGTGTTCAGTGCTGCCATAAGCAACAGGGCTGCCACAGTGTACATTTTACATTTTCTTTTATTTGTAATCTTACAACTCGGCCGACCTGACAATATGATCGGCCCGATCATGACTGACTTAAATTACACTGGTCTACAAATTTCAACTTTTTTTCTGCGAATAAGACGGGACCTGGTGTTTCTGAACGGATTTTTCGTGCTGAACACGAATCCGGGGTCAAAAATGTCCCATCACGTCACGTTTTCGAGAAAAAAGGGGTTGAAACCCCTAAAAACAGCGTTTTTGGCCATTTTCGAAAAATTATAGAGCTGAACCCTGACGTGGTACAAATTTTGCATATATCAGAAATTAAAGGCTAAACCGTGCCCTTTCGAATGAGCCCTATGCCGAATTGATCGCGTGCACCCTTAAAGCAGGGGGTGTATTTGTGTTTAGGGGTGCAGGAAAAATTGATCACAGAAAGAATTTAATCTTAAACGATCATAGAAAATTAATAATGCCAAGGTTTTAACTATATTAAAAGTCGCTGATTACGAATCTGCAGTTAGATTTTAAAAATTTAAGATGACGGGTCGAATATGGTGGATATAAAAATTGGACTCCTAGACACAAATACACCCCCTGATCTAAGGGTGCATGCGATTAATTCGGCATAGGGCTCATTCGAAAGGGCACGATTTAGCCTTTAATTTCTGACATATACAAAGTTTGTAGCACGTCAGGGTTCAGCTCTACAATTTTTCGAAAATGTCCAAAAACGCTGTTTTTAGGGGTTTCAACCCCTTTTTTCTCGAAAACGTGACGTGATGGGAAGTTTTGGACCCCAGATTCGTGTTCAGCACGAAAAATCCGTTCGGAAACACCAGGTCCCGTCTTATTCGCAAAACCCTTGTAGACCAGTGTTATTAACAATTTCTGATGCACTTTTTCTAATTCCGATACATTCTGGGCTGGTACTTGTTGCCATCTCCTGATTCGGTAGGCTTCAACCACTCCATCATATGGTAACTGAGTTAGCTGGCAGTTATCAATATCACGTATCACGTACCTATCATACACGGGAATCAACTTTTTGTTTGTACCACGACTGGTATCGACGTTTCTTATAACGACGTATTCACCTTCGTGGTAAGTTTTGGGCAAAGTCTTCTTTTGTGTCGACCTGTGAGCATCATATTCCTGTTTAGCCAGTATAAGATTAGAAGCGTTAGTGCGTATACGATCTAGGTCTCTATTACCGTCTGGACAAATTTTGTCTTGGAAATATTCGGTAAACTCGTCCACTATTACTCCACGTTGTTCGACACCAAACAGTAACCGACTTGGGGTATCTCGGCACGTACTGTGGATAGAGTTATTTATGGCGTATTCAATCTCAGTCAGTTTTTTAGTCCAATCGTCGTGGTTCAGGTCATTAGTTAATTTTCCCAACATCGACTTCAGAACCCGGTTGACCCTCTCCACTTGTCCGTTAGCCTGGGGTGATGCAACCGCTACTTTTACATGTTTTATATTCTTCTTTAACAAAAACTCAGTGAACTGTAGTGAGGTAAAATGTCCCCCTGTCGCTTATGACACGTCCCGGTCTACTGTAGTAGCTAAAGTATTTATCTAGGGCTGCGATAACTTCTCGAGTACTCGTGGAGTTTGTGGGGTATAGTTTTACAAATTTGGTAAATGCATCTATAACCACTAGAATATGCTTTCGTTTCGACTTTAATGATGGTAATGGTCCGAAATGATCGATGTGAATAGTATCGAACGGTAAAGGAATCTTAGGGATAGGGTACAGACTTCTCTCTCTTGCTTGGGGAGGATTGGCATACATAATGCACTTTAAACAGTTCCTAACAAACGTTTCCACCTTCGTGCGCATCTCTGGGAACCAATAGTAAAGGCTTAGTTTACTCAACGTCTTATCAACAGATAGGTGGGCCAATTTTTCGTGTATCAACTGTATTACATTAGATTCCATTTCATACGGCACATACAATGCGTTCTTACCGTCAGGTTTCTTTTTATATATTAACCCATCGATTAAGTCGAAATCATTCAACTCTTCATTTTCGAGTCTTTTCCGCAGGGTTCTAATACTCTGATCACGCTCTTGAGCGACCTGAATACGGAACTCTACATCATCAGTATCTATAACAGCAGCTATCTCTCGTCTACTTAATGCATCGACATGACCCATTGACGCACCTCTTCGATGCTGTATCTTGTAGTTGTAATTTTCCAACTCTAAGGCCCATCTGGCTATTCGAGTATTCAATTGTCTTCTATCAAGGGTCATGGTTAGGGAGTTACAGTCTGTAACTATCGTGAATGGTATGCCTTCTAGGTAGGTGCGAAACCTTCTTAATGCATATATTATAGATAAGGTTTCTAGCTCAAAGCTGTGGTAATTACTCTCAGGACTTGAAGCAGTTTTAGAGAAATAAGAAATGGGATGCATTTTGCCGTCCTCCTGGCGTTGTAACAATACCGCCCCAAATCCAATACTACTAGCATCACAGTGTAGCTCAGTTACCTTTTCCGGGCTGTAAATGGCTAGGACTGGGCTTTTAACTAGTCTGGACTTTAATTCGGAGAAAGCGTCTTTGCATTTTTCGTCAAAATTAAATTGGACATTTCTTTTTAATAGATCTTGCAAGGGTTTGGCAATTCGTGAGAACGAAGGTACGAATCTTCTGAAGTAGGAGAATAACCCCAGACACGACTGCAGTTGTTTCGGATTCGTAGGAGTTGGAAAGTTCTTGATACTTCTGATATGAGAATCATTAGGTGCTATCCCCGAACGAGTTACCTTATATCCCAAGTAATCAATTTCTTGAAATGCAAATTTGCATTTTTTCAAGTTAAGCTTCAAGTTACGTACAGTAATCCGATCTAACACCGTTTTTAACAATACAACATGATCTTCAAAGTTCTCAGTAGCAATAATTATGTCGTCCATATAAATAATGATCTTCCTCTCATTCAACATGTCTCGAAATATAATATTAATGAACCGTTGGAACACCGCGGGCGCATTTTTTAACCCGAAAGGCATTTTCAAATACTCAAATTGCCCGTTTGGGGTTACAAAGGCAGTAAACGGTATTGAATTTGGCGACATGTTGACTTGATGAAAACCACTCTTCAAATCTAACACAGAAAAGAAACGTTTGTTTTGTAGGTACTCAATGCAGTCTTCAATTAATGGCAGTAGGTAATTATCCCTAACCGTCAATTTGTTCAGGGCCCGATAGTCTACACACATACGTGTTTTACCGTTCTTCTTCTTTACTAATACAATAGCTGAAGCATAGGGTGAGTCGCTTGGTTGAATTATTTGTTCTTTTAACAGTTCGTCTATAATTGTTTGTACTTCGTTACGTTCTGCATAAGATAAGCGGCGGGGGGCATGATGAAAGGGAAAGTCAGTTGTTAAATGAATCTTCATTTCGTACTCGAGGGGTTCAGGTTTAATATTAGATTTGAAGTAAGTGTCATCAATAATCTTTTTTAATCTATTGCGTTGTCCATTAGTGAGTATACAATCTATATCTATATCGTCCTGGTTATAAGAAACGTCAATACAAAAAATGTCAGGTACACAAGCGGCAGTTAAACCATCGGGATCGACATTACTATTTTTATCTACATTAGTGCAAAACTCGGCAGTTAAATTATCAGGATTTACATTAATATTTGAATCTACATTGGTGCGAAAACCGGCAATTAAGTCTTCGGGATTAACATCAATATTTGAATCTACATTGGTCCGAAAACCGGCAATTAAGTCTTCGGGATTAACATCAATATTTTTATCTACGTTGGTGCAAAACTCTGCAGTTAAATCAGAAGGATTTACATTAACTTTTTGTTTCGGTTGTAATTTTACAATGGCCGAGAATGTTTCGGAATCAGTTACAATTTTTTGTTCGTCAATCATATATGTCTTCATATTTCTTCCTATGTCTAATAATTTGGATTTTGTATATCCTTTTTTAGCGTACTTAAGTCTAATATGAAATTTGTGCAGAAAGTCACGTCCCATAATAACAGGTACTACCATATCTTCATCTGATATAACATTTAATTCAATTTTATTAATTCTGTTATTAAATTTTACAAGGCATTTAATTTTTGAAATAATATTTATTTGATTGCCCCCAATTCCTTTGTATTTGGGCGTGTTCGTATTTTGAAAATTCTTGTACTCGACCAGTTGTTTTGGGACCCGTGACCATCCAATAAAACTAACCGGACTACCGGTATCAAATAAAGAAAAAACTTCTTCAGAAAAAATCTTTGACTCTAGCTTGAATATAATACTCACAAAATTATATGTATTTACATCGTAAGACTCATCGTCTCCGCCTTCCATTACTGATGCAACCTGCGTTTTTGGTTTGAGGATTTTTGCTGGATTCGGGCATGAGCGATGGTCATGGCCCATTCGCCAACAACGAAAGCAGGACCCGTCTGGTCTTAATGGGTAAGGGCAGTTGGGCTTGATATGCCCATCTCTCGAGCAGTTGTAACATTTTTGTTTGGCGTCCTGGACCGTCTTTGTAGCTTGCCGGCGTCCTGTTTTGGCCACCACGTCGCTCACCAAATATTTCCTCGCATACCTTCAAATTAATGTTTTTAGTTCGGCAAGGGTCCTGGCAGGTAGCAGCAAGTGTGCATTGGGCACAATGTTCCTTATTCCATCGATTACAAACTCGATTACCTCTTGTTCTTCCACCTTTGCCCGCTTTGCTATGGCCTGCATAGCTAGTACATAGCAGTGCAATGATTCTTTTTTCTTGCCCCAGCGCCGTTGTGCTAACATTTTATAAACTTCATTTCTGGTGACTGGTACACTAAACTCCATCTCTAGAGCTTTTTTAAGTGCTCCATAATTTAGAGCTGTTGTAGATGATAAGAAAACTTTAGCTGTACCGGTCAAACAACGGCGGAGTGCTACCAATCTGAAACGATCGTCTGCCCCTGACGCCTCAGTAACCTCCTCAAAATCTCGAATAAAATCCGTGATGGACATTGAGATGTCATCTCCGCTAAATTTTGGGAGTGCGTGCTCAATATCTCCATAATCTAATCGTCGTTGTTGTTGTGATGAGCCAGCACTGCCCCCCAAATCGTTGATTTCCTTCATTAGCCGCAACATTTCAACTCTTTTACGTAATGCAGTTAGTTCGTTATCGATATTGTTTATACCCGTGGCACCGGGATTGGCGGCAAGGTCAATCGTATTATTATTGTAGTTAGTGTCAACGGCGGTATCTATAAATGAGGCAGTAGCGGCAGTGGTGTCGGAGACAGCAGCAACGGTAGTGGCAGTGGTGACGGCAGCGGCAGTGGCGACGGCAGCGGCAGTGGTGACGGCAGAGGCATTGGTGACGGCAGTGGCGTTAGCGGCGGTGGTGACGGCAATGATATTGGTAACGGCAGCAGCGTTAGCGGCAGTGGTGGTGGCAATAGTATTGGTGGCGGCGGTGACGGCAGTAGCAGCGGTGGTAATAGTATCGGCAACGGCAGTAGAAATAGGGGTTGTAATAGCGTTTACAACGGCAGAAGTAGTGACCATTTCGGTGATTTCGGCAGCAGCGGCAGTATCTGCCTGGGAGGCAATTTCGGTTGAATCGGTGGTGATGGATATATTGCTTGCCCCATCTCCGACCACATCCCTTAAAAGACGGCGCAATTGGCCGATTGTGGCTGTATGAGGAAAATCCACGCCCAACTCGGTGAGCGATTTGATTATTTCGTCTCGAATATCGGCCATAATGTCAGAACTTGTGAAATATAATTTGATTTAATTGTAGTCTGGTCTTGAGCTCACACCTGATGTTATAAATTCCAAGATTTCCTGGTGTGTTTAGTGATGGTTGAAGATTCTATTTTTTTCGCTAGAGAAAACAACGTTGTTCGCTTTATATCAAAACCGGAAGTGAAGTATCTTCCTTTCTTCTTTAGTTTCTTTATTCTTTTTTTTAATTTGTTATTGTTCAGTGTTCAGTGCTGCCATAAGCAACAGGGCTGCCACAGTGTGCATTTTACATTTTCTTTTATTTGTAATCTTACAATATATATATTTTTCATTTAATATCCAATATCTATACTACTAAAGTCGAAGATAATAACAATAATATTAGATTGGCGCTTAGTGTTAGTGTTTGGCCGAGCTTCTCCTCCGACTTGTGGCGTGCGCCTTAATGTTGTCACACAAAGCGGAGGGACCTACAGTTTTACGCCGACTCCGAACGGCGATTGTATTTTTATGAGAAGCTGTTTTTCATGGCAGAAAAACACTCGGTGGTTTTCCATTGCCTGCCGAGGGACGACCGCTGATAAGAAAAAACCTTTTGACGTAGAATACGTCTTACCTTAAGGTATGGGGGCTATGTTCAAATGTTGTAGTTGTAATTTTTAGAGCTTCACAAAAACGCTTATTGCACGAGAACTAATAAACCGATTTCAAAGAAAAGTGTGGCGTTTCAAAGATAAAATTCCAAACCTGTCGACAGATTCATTTTTGTAAATAACCAATTCGGTTTCTGTCGTAAAAACAACGGTAAACATTGCCTTATTTTGGGGTCAATTTTGAGCCTTTAAAGTGCTCTAGCAACTTATTGTTGGCATATATAACTTTCATTTTCGGGATATAGGTTCTTTGGAGTAGTAGAAATATTATCGGGTACAAATTTTATATAAATTTAACAAATATTGAGCATTTTAAGGCAAAAAATTGTTGAAAAAATTTGCAAATTTTTTTCATTACCAAAATGCTCGAAAACCGCTCGAATGATTTTGTTTTTGTTTTCTTTAATCAAAAACTCAAGAGTTTTCCTTTCGTTTGGTATATGGGAAGTATTGGTTGATATCTTCTATATATGTTTATTTTATTCAAATATATGGGCATAAATGATTTTCCATACAAAATCACCTCGTCATCATTTTGCAAACACGTGCATATGTTGGAAGTATGGGAAGGAGACAAAAAGTATGTATGCGTATGTAATGCGGCTTTTGATCGCAGCGTATGTACATATGTAAATGCATATATACGTACATATGAAAGTTTCAGTTAATGTGGATCTGTTTGGTTTTGTTATCGATATTTTTATCGATTTTGTTATCGATTTTGTTATCGATATTTTTATAGGTTTTGTTGCCGATATTTTAATCGATTTTACCATCGATATTTTTATCGGTTTTGTTACCGATATTTTCACCGATTTTGTTATCGAAATTTGTATCGATGTTGTTATTGATTTTGCTATCGATATTTTCGGAACTTATCGATATAATGATCGATATTTTTATCGATTTTGTAATCGATTCTGTTATTGATTTTATTATTGATTATTTATCGGTTTTGTTATCGATATTTTTCTTGATTGTTTTAACAATTTTGCTATCGATATTGTTATCGCTTTTGTTATCGATATTTTTTGTCGCTTTTGTCATCAATATTTTTATCGATTTTTCTATAGATATTGTTATCGCTTTTGTTGTCGGTATTTTTATCGGGTTTTTTACCGATTTTGCTATCGATATTGCCATCGCTTTTGTTATCGATAGTTTTATCGATTTTTTTATCGAATTTATTACCGATTTTGTAATGGATTTTTTGATAGATTTTGTTATCAATTTTGTTATTGACTTTGGAATCGATTTTGTTATCGATTTTGTAATCGATTTTTCGATAGATTTTGTAATCGATTTTGTAATCGATTTAGTTAACGATTTTGTTATCGATATTTTTATCGATTTTGTTATCGATTTTATTATCGCTTTTGTTATCGATATTTTTTTCTTAGTTTGTGCTTTCGTTTTTGACTTGGATATGCTCTTAACCATACCACGTATTCTACGTTTAAATTTAGCGGGTGTATCTCCGATACAGCCTGCAGACCAAGACGAAGGCGCTGGACTGTTCCTTTTTTTTTTCTAATTTTTGGGCGATGTTGCTTTGACCAGGGTTTGAACCCAGGTGCTGCGGAGTGGAAGCGTGCACTGCTTACCACTACACCACAGCGGCGACCAACTATTTGAGATAAACAAAACGAATGAAATTATAGTTAAAAATGGAAAATATGTTGACAAAAGATTAGAAAACATGCTTGAAAACCGTCTACAATCGGGACAAAAATTTATATGTGATATCTTCGACTGTAGTACCATCGACGTAGGGGTTGAGGCTTAGGAACTCTGAAGTAAAAATTTGCTTCCCACATTTAAGGACCACCCTAATTTGCATATTAGTCCGTATGCATAAAGACTAAGCAAATGCTTTTTCTTAAAATTTCAGACCGTTTATTCGATTTGTTCAAATAAATTTAAATGAAAGGTATGAAATTTCAAGAGAAAGCAATTGCTTATTTTTTATGCATACGGCCCATTGTGCATATCATATGCAACCGCAATTTAGCGGAAATAGCTTTCGTATGGTAGTAAACGGACTGCTTTTAAATGTCTTTCTAAATTTCAAGCATGCTTTCCTAATCAACAAGCAAGGCACAGAAATCTACTGAAGCTATTGAGCCCACAGTATATACAGTAATAAACCTGTAGGTGAAGTATAATATCAATGTTTAATTTAGAATAATATCAATAGTTAAGTACATAATTAATGCTTGTGTTTCTATAAACTCGAAAACTCAAATCGTAATTTAGCATTGAATGGAGGTTTCTTAAATGCAAGTTTAAAATAAAAAAACTTGCATTGTAAGATTAATTTTTAAGAAAAAACTGAATTTTGTGTTATTTTGCGAATTCATCAAGTAAAATTCTAAATTTCTGAATATATTTAAGATTTATTCCGAAAAAAAAGGTTTTTGTAGTTATAGAGACTCCAATGCCTGCCTGCCTATTCGCCCCGACACACAGTTCCATATAAAATGTGGGCAAAAATAGAATTATGGGCGGATTTAAATGAAATTCGTTTTTTAGTAAAATTGGGGATGCTAAATTCAAAAATGCAATTGGTTTTTGGATAACTTTCATACGTTCACTGTAAATGCAGTTTGAAGTTGAAAATTTGGGTTCTTGTGGCTTTTGCATAGGTACAGTATCGGTCATATCTATAGCACGCCATTTCAAAGTGATATTGTGTGTCACTTATGCTTATTTCTTTATTTTTAAGAATTTTCAATTAAAATTTAGTTCATTCTCGGACAAACCCCATATATACCCAAGTTCAATAATT
The DNA here is from genome assembly GCF_013731165.1 of Rhagoletis pomonella. NCBI lineage: Eukaryota > Metazoa > Arthropoda > Insecta > Diptera > Tephritidae > Rhagoletis > Rhagoletis pomonella. The sequence goes on from NW_023460136.1 coordinate 41,786, forward strand.
TGTAGAAAACTACAAAAAAGTGTAACAAATTTTCACCTAAATTTCAAACTTTTTTCTCGGAAGTGATCGATTTTTTTTGAGTACACAGTTTCTTAGCCCCTGCAATTTTAGCAATTTTAATGTGCAAATTTCAAGTGGCTACGAATTACCGTTAATTTTTT
>NW_023460137.1:0-5328 GCF_013731165.1 Rhagoletis pomonella
CCCCCCCCCCCCCCCCCCCCCCCCTTTAAACATCTGCGTCCCGCTGATGAGGTAGTTCCTGACGTAGATCTTTGAAGTGGGCGTTTGGCTGATCTTGTTTGATTGAGCGATTGAGCCTGGGAAAGTAGATAGTTGTAGTAATCTTCCTCCAAATTACGTAGCATGTTGATGCAAGGATCGTCAAAGCAACGGTGTCGATAATCAGCGAAAAGTGAAAAGTTTCGCCCAATTTTCGTAGGTGTCGGATGTTTGTTACGCTAAGCTCGTGGATGTAGTCCAAATTCAGCTTCAGGCCATTACTCGTCACGTTTGTTAATGCAGGTGGCAAAGCCTGTACCATCCTTGTCGACCTGCTGGTAAACGTTTGGTTTCCCACTACGATGGTTTCGTTGTTGAGCAAAACGACATATGTTCCATTCAGGACGTTTTCGTAGTTTTTTCCCTGGATTTTTCCCCAAAAGTTCGTTAGGAATAGTGATGTCTCGTCCATCATTTCTATGATTATGCTGCTGGATGGTTCGAAGTGACATTTCGCATTTCCGCCTTTTAACAATCTCGCTATGCATCCGTCTTCGGGTAGTCTAGCCAACGATTTTGGTGCGCAAATTGAGTAATTGCCAATGGACGAGCAATCATTTTTAATACCGAACGTTTCGTCCTGATTTATCAACATTTTCTCATAGTCGAGTACCACATGTTGTCCATTTATAATAGCAGCTCGTGTCATTAAGAGTCGATAGCTGTCCGGCTTCACCTTTGGCATGGAAAGAATATACAGAAGAAGTGTTCCGTTCGAGTATACGGATGCCGATCCGTGTTCTATAGCCTCGATTGAGTTTTGGTATGGTAAGGACTCTTCTTCGAGTATAAGTCTATGGATTTCCTCTCGATCAAGCAGGTTCGTGTTCACGATGCCCGTTTTTGCCATTTGGCACGCTTGCACCACCTCCGATACTTGTTCTTTAAGGATGAGAACCTTACTTAGGTCCAGAAGTTCAAGGTTTTCTTCTTTAACACTCTTGCTGATTGCATTAATGTGAACCATCATTTGATTTGCTTTCTCAATTGCTTCACGGGTTCCGTTAAAGAGCTTGTCATTGACGCGATATTGGTGGTTGTTGTTGGTCACCACCTCGTTTAAGCTTCGAAGGATATAGTCCCAATCCGCAGCATCCGGAGAGCCAGCAATCCATTTCCATGCCGAACCGATCCAGTCAATAGAACGTGTCTTTCTCAATTTGGTCATCTGAAGTTCTTCAAGAGGCTCAGTCTGGTTCAGGTGGAATTGTAAAACTGTCCTCACTGCTTCGTTTTCGATCTCATACCGTGTTGTCTCTCTTAGTTTTTCCAACGCTATGTTAAAGTAGTTAAGGTCAATCACGTGGACGAGACTAAAGTGTCCATTCAAGATCCAGCCATGCCCATGATCAATAGTCACCAGAGGGGAGTCGTAGTTGTATATGTTGAGGCCGCAAACGCCGGATATGAAGAGTAAACTGTCTTTCGATAATTTTATGAGAAAGAGAAAAAAAAAAAATTTGAATTGTTGTGGCCTTTTTAGGTATCCACACCGCAAGTTTTATGAATTTTACATTTCTTGTTACCATACTTCGGGGACGGTGAGAAAAAAAACTGTGCTTTGCCTGAGATTAGTCTAGGTTCTTTCCAAATAATTTCCTCTTAAATAGCCGGTAGTATGTGTTTTTCTTATCCGGTACCTGTTAGTGCTTTTGTTTAAACATTCTTTACTTAATTAATTGTTAGTGTTTCACTTATCCGTTAAGTATTAGTATTCTGTTGTTTTTTTTTGTTAAATTTTTTTATGTTTTTCCATTATACTATTATACTATACTATTATACTATCTAATTACTTAATTACTTTATTTCCCGTCCCCGCGATTATAAGATTATGAATTTATTATTGACAAGACCACAGAATCCAAAAGTTCTGCAATAATCTTTAACTGAAATCAAAGTTTGCTAAATTTTTTGCAAATAAAACAAAAACTTGTGGTCCGTTTTGATTTCTGTGGACTTATCAAGTCTTGCGGTAGAAGAGTTGCCTTTTTTGCTATAGTATATGCCTCTTTTGTTTAGCATTTTGCTATTTGGTAGTGTACTATAGAAGCCTTTCTCACATAGTATTTTTTATTTTTGTTTTTTTTTGTTTGTGGGCTGTAGACGCCTAACTAGCATTTATTGCGGTTTTTTGGTGGGCTACAGATGCCTCTTTTATATAGCATTTTCTGCTGTTTATTAGTGGGCTGTAGATGCCTCTTTTACAAATGTTTCTGTTTACTTGTGGCGTTTTTAACTTTTCCCTCGGTGTGCACCTGATCGTGTTTAAATTTTTTATTTCCTATATTTTTTTTTTTTTTTTTTTTTTTTTATTATTATTGAGCCCTAGTTTTTATATGTACCTTGTGAATTTTCCTACCAGTGTCCGTCTCTAGGGTTACTCGGTTGTCCTTGCGAACCCTTTCCTTTTTATAGAGTGGTTTTTGTTTACTCTTAATCTGTTTGTCCCTTACATAGACATCGTCTCCTACCATAAACTTTTTTATGCCTTTCCTTCTCCTATTTAGTCGAAGGTTTCGCGATTCTTGATTTTTTCTAATTCGATCCTTAATTTCCCTGTGGACCTTACTTAAAATCTGTCAGTCCTTGGTAGTTTATTCTTTCGGTTCTATTAAAGAATACATCACTAGGCTTCCTTTTGGTCACAGAGTGAATCGTTGTATTATAGCGGTCGACTGCAATGTTCTTTGGGACTCGTATTGCTTATTTCCTTTCGCAGACATCGATAGATTTCGATCAAAGTTGAATGAAATCTTTCGATCTGCCCATTCACTTCACTTCTTTGCACTGGAGTTTGGTACAATTCAATCCCTAAACCTCTTATATAATTGCTTACTAGAGGGCTCATAAATCCTCTCTCATTGTCTGTTACTATTACCCGGGGGGTTGTGAAGTAGTGGATAAGCTTGGCAAATTTTGCACGAAGAGTGAGGGATGAGCGGTTCCTTATGTGGAAAAGTTTTGCAAACTTCGAAAATTTGTCAACACAGGATAGAAATTTTTCGTTTTGGATTTCGAAAATGTCAACGTGCAATATTTCGCATGGGTATTTAGGAATAGGCGTTTCCTTTATAGGGGGTACCGCGGGATGTCTATCGTACTTGTTTGTGAGGCAAGTTTCGCAGATAGATGCGAATTTCCTTATCCGACTTGCCATTTTAGGGAAATAGTACTTTTCCAGGATTTGCTCTTTATTTTCCCTGGGGTTTCTGTGTGCCCTCTTATGTTCATCTTCCACTATTTTGCAAATTCTGTCTTCGTTGGCCACGTCCTCAACTACCCGTTGAGTTATCCTAATTTTATATAAAAGAAAATGTTCACAGCCCCCAATTCTTCCAGGGTATCGTCGCCTATTATACCATCGAAAGAAGTCAGTCCTGGTAGGGCATAAAACGTTAGTACAGTATCATTCCCCATACTGTGAAAAAATTGTCCACTAATTTTTTTGTTTATTGGAACAGGCCCTGCAACAGTTTGCACTGAAAAGGGTGGATCAACCGGAGTTGAGCGGGCGGCTAGTTTGGGATTCACAAAATTTTTGTTCGCCCCTGTGTCGACAAGAAACTATAGGGAAATATTGTCTTTGGTGACGCAAGTGAGGTAGGGTATGCTGGAATACAGATCAGCGGCCTTTATATGAAATAGGCTGGTGGCCCGTCCATCATAAAATTTACCTGCTGAGCCTCTTCTTCTCCTGGCTCACTGCTACTTGCTTCCACGTTGTAGAGTCGTTGCTGTTTTGGAAGTCTTTCAATTGATGATGCTGATCCTCTTTTAAACGCGTTGTTGCTTGCAGGTCGATTCATGTAGTTTACCTGCTTAGACTGAATGCTGCCATCGATTTCCATTTTCTCCGCAGGTTTCGGAGCCGTGGGTCTGCCTGGAGGCGAAGTGTTGGACTCTTGGTTTGACTGGAACCTATTGTATGGCACTCTGTTGTATCCTTGGCCAGCGTTTCTGTTTGTCCAGTTATAACTGGTGCGGGCTCGAGGAGGTATGGCCGGCCTCTGCTGGTTTTGCAACAGGTTATTCGTAGGAACAACAACCCTATTCACTGCGTTCGTATGCACTATTGTATTTCTTAAAGTCAGGTTTTGGATGTCAAGGCAAGCTGAGTACGCCTCTGGAAGTGTTTTTGGTTTCTGGACTATTAGCATGCGTGATAATTCAGGATTCAGACCCCTAATAAACACGTCAAGGGCCCTATTCCGGTATGTTTCTATGAGGACGGAAACCGTTTCCTGCGTATAATCGTCGCATTTAATCTTGTTGACGATCAACGACAGTTGGTGGTTAACTGTCGCATAAAATTCATCTAGTTTGGAATTTCTTTGAGCCAACTGATTTAACTGGTGTTCTAGCGTCCGTATGTCCCTCTTGTCTGCGTAGTGCAGTGATAGGACCTTTTTTATCTCAGTCCAGTCACTCTCGAAAACATTATATGCAACTAACGCCGCATCAGCCCCTCCCCGGATTTTTTGCCTAACGTGCTGAAGGATAGCCCTATACAAAGGTTTTTCCTTGATCACTTCGTAATCGGAAAGGATGCCTTCGACATTATGTATCCATGAAATATATTGAGCTGGATTTCCCTCAAAAGTTTGCAGCTCTTTGACACAGTCGGGGAGCCTGCCGATTTCCTTGAGGTCCTGTTCGGACATTGGCGCTCGGGTGCTCGCGACTGAGCTCCCTTGTTGAGCCACACTATTTGCTCCTTCTACACTGCCCACACTATTTGCTCCTTCGACACTGCCTAGCCTACCGTCAATCCTGGTAAAGTTTTGGTCTAGGATTGCGCTGCTCGCTTCTATTCGTGCTAGTCGAGCCTCTAAACCTAACCCATTTTTTTCAATTCCCGTCAGACGCCCCTCCAATTTTCTAATTTGTTCGAGGAGAGCGTTAATTCCCCCAGTTAGTTCGTTTACTTTTGTCGTTAGTGCGTCCATTATCTCTTGTTTCAAATATTTATGCACGTTTTCTTTATAAATTGAATTTTTTTATTTTTTTTTGCAAAGTTTTATACGATCAGGTACCGGGTAATGCCAGCAAGAATATTCTTTTTCGTTTTGCACGGTTATTAGCTTTTTTTTCTTTTTTTTTTTTCGCTCTGATCTTCGTCCTCGTGCTATGTTTGTATTTTCTTTTTGTGCAATTAGTTTTTGTTTCGGAAAAAAAATAATCAGTCTCGATTTGAGTTGGAGGTCGGTTCCTTTCTTACGTTTTCAGAGTTTCCTGCAAAAAAGATAAGAA
>NW_023460137.1:5428-6516 GCF_013731165.1 Rhagoletis pomonella
AAAAAACAAGAAAAAAGTGCAAAGTCCAACAAGTTGGTTTTTAAAAAGTCCCCAGAATTTTGTTAACAGAATTATCTTCTTTTCTATGTCAACAAATGGCGGCTTTTGACATTTATTCTTCTTCTTCCGCTAGCTAATGCATGCATGCATGTTGTTTTAGTAATTTACACTGAGAAAAGAGTTCAGTTACGTAAGTATGTTTCTCTCAAACATGATTTGGTTATCGTTACATGATTACAAATCGTATGTTGAAAGAAAACTATTTAGCAGATTTGTCTTATAAGTTTAAGTTTGACAACAGTAGCCAGAAAGTTGTTGCTGCTTGAAGAAAACCATTTTATTCAAAAAACGGCAAAAAAACATTGAAGACTGTTGTAAAATTTTAGCTTATAAATAAGACAAATAGGATAACTTCTGAATTACATAATACCTTACAATATTTACAATTTACAAGACCAAATATAAAATGTGCGAACCAAAACTTATTGTGCGAATATATGACCGCCTAACTAATGTTTCAAGTAAATACACTTGCAGTGCGCAAAAACAATACAGCAGGGCCAAACCGAGCAAACGAATGGCCGCAAAAAAGGGTGATGAGAAAAATCCAAGCTACCGAGCTGTCTCAGTAGATGGCACTACTAATCCACGTCTTCTTGGAATTCCACCTAATTTTCTACATTGGATCTCTTTATACCTCTATGATAGATCACAAAGGGTAATGTTTAAAAATACTATCTCTGACGTCATTGATGTTACTTCAGGAGTCCCTCAAGGTAGCCACCTAGGCCCGGTTCTGTTCTTGCTTTTTATAAACGAGATTTCTACAGATATACAATTTTCCAAAATTTTAATGTATGCAGATGATGTAGAGCTTTATAAATCGTACGTTTCAATTAAAGAAAGGTCTTTGCTACAATCAGACTTAGGCAGCATGGCTTACTGGTGTCAAGTAAATCTTATGCTTCTAAATCTTAAGAAATGTAAAGTAATGAGCTTCTCGCGAAGAGCTGTTCATCCCACTTCTTATACAATAGGTACCCATAACCTGGAACAGGTATACAATTTTGTGGACCTTGGTATCACAA
>NW_023460137.1:6616-14481 GCF_013731165.1 Rhagoletis pomonella
GTTAGCATAATTGAATCTATGGGAAGCGCAGCGTCAGCAGTTAATTCAGCCGGTTAGACAGTAAGTCATAGTATTAAGAAATATGTTGTATTCATTCCATTTGGGACAGCGGAAGCAGATGGTAAATATACTTGTACAAAACTAATTATTGTCTTTTATTTTAGGAAGGACAACTCGGGCCGCCGTGCGGCCCCCAACTTTAACTTTTTCGGGCTCATGGATGTGAGCTCGATGACTTGTATATTGAAACTAATTTTTTGGGACGTATAATGTACTTATATTTATTTTTCTTGCTTTACAAGAACAAAGGAAATTTGTACATACTTCACGTTAATAATAATAATAGATTGGCGCTTACACATATGTTAGTGTTTGGCCGAGCTTCTCCTCCGATTTGTGGCGGGCGCCTTGATGTTGTCACACAAAGCGGAGGGACCTACATTTTTACGCCGACTCCGAACGGCGATTGTATTTTAACCCTAGAACACACACCCGGGTACAAATGTATCCACTTTCAACTTTGAAGTGTTGTAACTTTTGAACCGCTATACCTCTATACCGCTAACTTCGGATATAGATTATTTAGTTTTGAGTTCAAATTCAAAATTTGAACCAGATCGGACCATTGGCTCAGGAGCTACAGCCTTCCAAACACATTATATACGTAAACACACACCCGGGATACGTTTGTACCCCAAAAGTAAAAATCCTCATAATAATAAAAAAAAACATTTTTTATATTATTTTTTTATTTGAAAAATTAAAAATATTCATTTCACACATTATATTATTGACTTTTATTATAAAAATTATAAAAATGCATCTTATATCTAAGGAAAATCATGGCAAATAGAGCAATTTGTTGATGTGACCGAATGTTCAAGACACATTGGCTTCTTACATTTGTCGCACAGCTTTCTGGTTTTTCTATGGCGTTTTTCCTCTTGTGCGTAACATAAATAGCAAGATCCGGACACAGATTTTGGCGTGCGCGCTGCGGCAGATGTTGATGCTGCTGTTGACACCATTGATTCCACCGGTCGGTTGAAATATGCTTCAATAGCAATTTTAGTCGAAAAATTTCGCGTCACTTGACGATTTATGGCTCTGGCTTCAATAATGGGCATACACAATGCTTCAGCCAAGCTGCGCAGGATCTGCTTACGCTTGTTGTTTGTTCTCCAAGGCAACATAGGGTTATTCAAATCGTAGACAATGTAGGCTGCAAGAGCTGTAATGTCCAACATGTTGAAGAACATCGCTAGTGGCCATCGTTTTGTTTGTCTTTGTGTTGGATATTCCGCAAACATTTGGTCCATTCGATCAACACCACCTTTGGTACGATTATAATATTCAATTATTTCAGGTTTCCCACTGTCAGCTATTTCAGCATCATTATGCATGGTCGAAAGCAAAATTACTGCTTTATTTTTTTTGGGAACATAAGAGCACATTGTCACATTATTTTTGAAGCCAAATGTCGTTGAACCAATTGTCCTGTTTTTGTTCTGCTTCATTTCTTGAGGAATATATGATTTGTTTTTGCGCAAAGTTCCAACGATCGTGAGTTTCCAGGTGAGAAGCAGTTCTGCAACTGGCAAGGTCGGAAACAAATTGTCCATTGTAATGTTTCGGCCACTTCCTTGGTATTTGGCAGACAAATCCTTCACCACTCGTTCGCCTTGGTTCGTTTCCCTACCAGTTTCTGCTTGGCCAGTATATATTTGTCCATGCAGTGGATATGCATTTGTGGCATCGCAAATCCACCAAACCTTGATACCATATTTAGCAGGTTTTGACGGTATGTACTGCGTAAACCGTGTGCGTCCACGGTAAGGAAATAATTGTTCATCAATCGTCAAGCATGAGCTGGGCTTGTAATGTGCAGCAAGATTATTGTTCATCATCGTCCACAACTCACTGATCGGTGCTGCTTTATCAGTTAGTAAGCGTGTTGCACGAGTGTTTTTATCGTCAAATCTTAGGAACCGCAATATCGAACAGAAACGGTTGACTCCCATTGTGGCGCGATATAAAGGATAGTTTTTGACGCTCCATAAATCTCGAACATGTTCTCCATTGCTATGGTTCGCACCAGTCATAATAAGTATGCCAAAAAATGCATACAGCTCTGTTATTGACACATGCGTCCATGACTTAGGAGTTGTGTTTGGATGCGCATTGTTGTAAGCATTATAAGTTTCTTTTGCTAACTTATTTGTGTGGCGCATAATTATATCAGCCATTTCAACGTTCATGAAACATTTGAATGTTTGCTCTATTGACAACATTTCAGTGCATCTAGCTGGTCCAGAACGTTCTCTTATAATATTTTGTCTGAGTACCTGACGACTTACATTTGGTTCTTTCATCCACTCAGTACCATCACGTGCAACAAATTTTTCGGCACTAGCAGGTAATTCATTATTTTCTTCTACTTCTTCTTCTTCATCATCCTCATAGTCCGCATAATCAGGTAATACTTCTGCGGCACTTTGCGAACTTCAGCATCGTCATCAGCAATTTCAATGTCATTGATTTGAATTTCTTCTTCATCTTCTGAGTCAAAGTCATAGGGAGCGTCATCGCTCCCAAATAAAGATTGTATATGTGATTCTCGCTGTTCCTCAGTTAGCCTGCATAATAAAAAAATTAGTATATGTTTACATTGTTGCTTATTTTACATTTTTTACCTTCTATATGCTGCACTTGATAAATATTCGTTTCTTCTTGAAGTCATTTCGTATCCAGTTATTTATAGTTTCAGTTATATTTATTTTCACTTATATTTTCACTTCTTACACTTTTGAGCACCAAAACAATAATGAAAATATCAACAGGCAGCATTTATAACAACACCTCGTGTGAAAACAACCCTTGCAGCTGCATATAAAATACAAAAACCAGTTATACCAGTGTATTTGCTACCTACGTACCCATACCTTGGGCGACCTTTTTGCACATATCTTTTGAACCAGGTAGAATATTTCAATGAAATAAAAACCAAAATGTGTATTCGTTGTTACTCTACAAGTATATTATTATAAATTATATTATTTTGTTTTGCATTTATCAGGACAACAACAAAAACAAAAATCCACTGTTGCATGTCCTGACTTTATTTGCCCATATCGCTGGAACCAGTAGGAATATTCGAATGAAACAAAAGACAAAATACTTGTTATATATTAAAATATACATTTAAAAAAAAAATCATAGAAATCGGTTGAATAAGCATTAAAAAAACCGCAAAATAAGGTCCCGGGTACAAACGTATCCCGGGTGTGTGTTTACGTGGTATTTTCTGGGTGTGTGTTCTAGGGTTAATGAGAAGCTGTTTTTCATGGCAGAAATACGCTCGTAGGTTTGCCATTGCCTGCCGAGGGACGACCGCTGTTAAGAAAAAACCTTTTTCTATATATTTTGCGATGTTGCTTTGACCAGGGCTTGAACCCAGGTGCTGATGTGTGAAAGCGCGCACTGCTTACCACTACACCACAGCGGCCGACATACTTCACGTTACATACTTATATATTTAAACGTATGTGTGTTTATACTTTTACAACGAATAAAAAAGTCTTACATTTGATGACAACGTATGATTTTTCTTTTTAAAGCGAGATCTTTAAGTGAACAAGGAACACAAAAAATAATAGGGCGTGAAGAGTTCTATCAAGCGACATTTTTGGCAAATGTGGTACCACAGATATTGATGTCAAATTTACTCACAAAGAAGGAAGTTGCAGAGCTGTTTTTTTTGCAAGTAAAGACGAAATTCGATTTTTTTTTAAATTCGACTTTATCCGAATTTTAGCACCACAAAGTTCGATTTCAAAAATTCGCCATTTTGGAGCTAAAATTCGATGAAATTTCGAATCTCGAAGCTTCGAATATTGAATCTACCCATACCTACTGCATACTTTATTTTGCCTTGTAATGTTTCAATAATTGTGTAAAACTACACAGAAATATTAACGCACAAATATTTAAATTGGAAATATTTAGTTATTTGCCCACTGTTTTTGGGTTAGTGGGCGGAGGGGGATATCTAACCCACTAGAAAGAGCGCACCTGAGCCCCCGAACCTTCCACAGAACCCTGGGGAAGCATTGGAAAAAGGTCTAAAATTACCCTTTTGCCACCGGAAATGTAAACTCGATAATCAGTATTTTTGTGCAGAACACCTACGTTTCCCTACGTTTTTATACATACATACAGTAAAAGTGTTAGGGCTGTTAACTTACCTGTTAACGATTTAACTATGGTTTAAAATAGATAAGTTTACGGCCCTTATATGCTTAATATGTTAAATGGCCCATCAAGTCGATTGACCGTGTATGTTCTTGTGGTGTGATTGCACCAGCTGCTGGTGCGACTTCAAAAACTATTTGAAAATTTTATGATTGTACCAGCATGCTGGTGTAGTGAGTGGTGAAATTAGCTCAATTTTCTAAGTAAAAAGTATTTTGGCGGAAATTTCTTGCACTATATGAGTCAAAGCCGTGTTTGTGGAAGATTCAGTTCGCGATATTGCAGTTGTGAATTAAAAAAAAAAATTTTACCAAAATAGAAAAATTATGAAATTTCGGCTCTAATCATTTCGATCTTTCCTCGACCACATTTGTAAAAAAATAAATATTGTACCAGCAAGCTGGTAAGTTTTATGCTTCGAGCCTGATGGTACAATCACTTGATGTTGTCGTATATTTCCCCATTTGTACAAAAGGGTTTTTGGTTGGATAAAATATTACCTTTTTTCCAGATTTCATTGTTTTTCTATACCATTACTTATTGAAAATGTTTGCATGTATACTTGTATATGTATATGCAAGTAAAAAATTTTAGCTACCATTTTTAGCCACAACGACTTTTTTAGCCCTTTTTTAAAGGAATTTGGCCACCACTAAAAATTATTTGCGGCAACACTGGTTATTTGGTTTTCCTCAACCAACAATTGCACCAAGATGACGTCACGCACGCAGCTGATTCTGTCAAATTAACAAAGAGCGGATTAGCGGTACCGCGATGGGCGCAATCTCTATTTCTCTCAATCGTAGTGCTTAAAGCTTGAAACACATTGGAAACGACGGGCTACCGACCACAGCTGTCAAATTATTTTAACACGTACTCTTATGTAGATAATTATTTTTGCGACGACACGGCAACTCTGCGACTAGCCAAAAATTTTGCTGTGGCCAGATTGGATCTATTTCTATTTTTCTAGCGGCAGATAAGATTCTTCCTCTTCTTTTATGTTAAACTCTAACTAATTCATGTGTCGCTGCCGGGTTCATAAAAATCATGTCGCCGTCGACAAGGCGTTTAGATTATGTAGATAAAACATTAATATCGTGTCGTGTGGTGATGTCGTTTTCGATGTGCTCAGAGACACTGTAAACACATAAAACTAAATTTCACAATACTTACTCCCACGTCCGACAGCGTCAAAGTAAAAAAGGAAAAGGAACGACAATATTAGCCTGTTCCCGCACACCAAGATTTAGTGAGAAAATGTTCGCAAAATATGTGATAAATGTGATGTTTGCGAATTAAAATGTATCACAATTTATACTAAGCTAAAAATAAAAATTCGATGAAAAAAGTATAATTTTGATCCACTAGGACAAAACGGCAACACTGGAGAGATCGCGTTATTATTCTTCTTTGCTCAATTGAAAGCTTGGAAATTTGGCTAACGCAGTGTGAAACGATTGCCCGCAGAAAATGGCAGATAAGTGGTATTTTTTTACTTAAAAAATGTATTAAAGAAAAATCTAAAAACGCAACTAGTATATAGTAACACTACTTTAGATCTATTTTAAAACTAAAATTAAACTTTTTAGATGAATTTGAGGCCGCTGGACCAGAATATGAATCCATTTAATTAAAAAAAATGTATAGTTTTCGAGATATAATCAGAAGTCATGTTTTCTATGACCTTTGGATGCTCGTTGCCAGAAATCTGCGGGAATGTAAGGCGAACCCAGCTATGTTATGTATTTCGCAATAAAAATTTGTTTTCCTTTACATAGGTGTAATATAAGTGATGATTAAAGAAATAGTTTTGGGTATACAAGCGTTTAAATTAGAATAAATGTCAATTTAGATACATCTACGATATTTCAGTAAATATTGTATCCAAATTATTGAAAATTGATATGTGAAGTAAAATTTTGGAACAACATAGGATTAATATAAAGTTTTTGGAAAATGGTAGTGGCCCCGCCAGAGTTGTAAAAATTTGCAATTCATTTTTTTAGCAATCAATGATTGTGCTAGTAATAGGATTACAATCAAAATTGATTGCAATTTTCTGATTGTAAAAACTACAATCAATTTAATTGTAAGGACATTTGATTGCAATGATTGTGATTGCAATCAAATCACTGATTCAATCAAACATTTTAATTGCAATCTCAAAAATGCAGTAATTTATTCATGCTTTTTTTAATAAAGAAATTGAGAGCGTAAAAGCAAAATAGAACGTGAAATTGCGAAAAAGGGAAAACTAGCAGAAAAAGTTATGGAACACAAAACTAGTAAAAACTTGCAAGTGAGTAGTAGTTTCACCGTTTTGACATTCTGTTCAGTTTTAAACTCTGTGCTTTACACGCAAGCACTTACACAGTTTGGTACATCATTAATATTTTGATTTCCACTCATTTTACCTTTGTTTATGCTTAACCATTTCAAAAAATGGCGGCTTTTGGCATTTATTCTTCTTCTTCCGCTAGCTAATGCATGCATGCATGTTGTTTTAATAATTTACACTGAGAAAAGAGTTCAGTTACGTAAGTATGTTTCTCTCAAAAGATAATTTGGTTATCGTTACATGATTACAAATCGTATGTTGAAAGAAAACTATTTAGCAGATTTGTCTTATAAGTTTAAGTTTGACAACAGTAGCCAGAAAGTTGTTGCTGCTTGAAGAAAAACATTTTATTCAAAAACGGCAAAAAATATGTATAAATGTTTCAAGTAAATACACTTGCGTGATGAGAAAAATCCAAGCAACCGGGCTGTCTCCGTAGATGGCACTACTAATCCACATAAGAAATGTGCAAGTACATATCGATGGCTGAGTGGAAGATCGACCTATCTCGGCAGTCAGTTCGAAAACGACCTATCTCAGAAAACTTTTCAAGAGCGCCCTACTTTAGAATTTGATTGAAGAACGCCCTATTTCAGAATTTTATTGGAATACCCTCTATCTCAGAATTTGGTTGAAAACGCCCTGTCTTAGAAATCGGTTCAAAAACGATCTATCTCAGACGAAAATACATTGAAGATGTGATGTGTGCAGTTAAGTTTCTGAACCGAATTCTGAGATAGGGCGTTCTTAGATCAAATTCTGAAGTAGAGCGTTTTGAAACATTTTCTGAGATAGGGCGTTTTCGAACTGGCTGCCGAGATAGGTCGATCTTCCGCTATCGATTAGCGGAACAATAAAGACGACAATCAAAACAACCTAAAACAACCTACTACTAGGTGTAATGCCGTTAACCCACTGAGGGATTGTGTGCTTCACCATCGTACTTCCAATTAATCATCAAAATAAATGTCATTTAGACAGATTGCAGTTAGAAATTTTTATGCAATTTGTACCAAACTCGGTGCACTTAATAACCTTAGTATGGAAAAGCAATACATTGAAAATACGAAAACTCAGATATTTCAGTAATTGAGGGCGCTAATTTTCTCCAAGTTAATACTTACAACATTCTCTTAACAATAAATAAGACTGTTATATTACTGTTATTATTACGAAAATGTAATTTTATTACATTTTCTTACCTATACTGTGACACATATTTGAATTATCTTCTTCTTCTTCTTATTTGGCGCTGTAACCGCCTAAGCGATTT
>NW_023460137.1:14581-15604 GCF_013731165.1 Rhagoletis pomonella
AGGATACGTGGATATAAATATCCGGACGTTGTGAGCTGCGATTTGAATCTGAATTATCTAATTCCCCAAATTAAAGTTAAATTTGAATTTTTACACCGGTGACAACCCTGGGATGTTGCTTAGAAATAAATCCTTTTCAAACTCATTTCCATTGATACCCATATTGCAGTAATTCATTTTACTCATAGAACAAAATTTTATTTTTTCAAAGTGGCAACTCTGTTAATGTTTTAACCTAGATATAAACCTTCTCTTCGCCGAGACTACGGTTGCCAGATGTACTTTATCAGTACAGTACTGATTTTTCGACTCTTGTACTGATTTTGTTCATTTCTTCAATTAGTACGCTAATGTCCTGATTTTTCAAAATTTGTACTGAATTTTCAATTCAAATAAAATATTTTAGGATTTTCTTAAGATTTTTACATAACGTTGGAACTTTCCTTGGCCTAATTTTTACACAGCTTATTCTTGACTAAGTCTAAAAAATTGGCTAAACTCAGTTAAGTTGAATTGGAGAAACAAGCCCTTAGTCTTTCACAGATTTTGCGTAGTCGAAAAAATTAGTATAAGCCATAAGGAAATATAAATGAAGTCCTTATCAGTACCACACATAAACAAAGCAACTGAAAGGATCTTAAGTATAAAGTTAGCTTCCTGGCGCAAAGAGAGAATCCGGCATCTAATTAAAACTTTTTAAAGTGAACTTCAAAGTTAAAGTAATTTTAAAATGAAATGTTAGAATTCTTTGATTATATAAACACTGAAGATGGAAATTACCTCTTTATTGCTATTCAAAAATTTTATAAACCCTGCAAACCAAAGTTCCCGAAATCTAACGAAATCTTTAGGAGTTTCTCATTTCTGTGACGATTCTTTACGAATCTTCAAGGAAAATTGTATGAAGGGTTGACACGAACTCGTTAAGAAATTTCTGTATGAAAAATAAAGACAAGTATGAAAAAATTCTGCAATAAACTCTTCACATTGTAGCATTATTTCAATTGCTTTACCGATTTTCTT
>NW_023460137.1:15704-16786 GCF_013731165.1 Rhagoletis pomonella
GAATCAATTCAAAAACAATTCCTACTTTTTGCTTTAAGAAATTTCCGTTGGGGTTCTCAATATAACCTTCCACCTTATACGAGCCGATTAAAACTTATTAATCAACCTACACTTTCCAGCCGCAGGCAAATGCTTGGTACAATTTTTATAGTTAAATTACTAACAGGCTCAATTTCAAGTCCGCTTCTTCTTGGCGAAGTTAGAATTAATGTTCCCTCCCGGGTATCAAGACACTTTTTCCCCCTATTTCTGAAAGCTTGTAAAACTAATTTTGAATTGCACGACCGACTCCGTTGCTTATGCCAGGATTTTAACTCTCATTCCAGCACGTTTGATATATCAGATCCGCTTTTCAGCATTAAGAAATCGATACTGTCCTCTCTCAATAAATGAATCATTAAAATATAGACATAAAATCGGCTGATGAATTTAGTTCTGTAGCTGAACAGTTTTAGATCTCGACACTTAACAAATTCCTGCCTATCGTGACTCGGCGCAAAAATTGAAAATACTGGTTCCGTACGTCATGCGGACTGCGCCCCTCGTGCGAATGGGCGGGAATGGAGGGTAAAAACCGTTGG
Source organism: Rhagoletis pomonella (assembly GCF_013731165.1). Lineage (NCBI taxonomy): Eukaryota > Metazoa > Arthropoda > Insecta > Diptera > Tephritidae > Rhagoletis > Rhagoletis pomonella. Next base: position 16,286 of record NW_023460137.1, read on the forward strand.
GATATTTCAAAAGAAATGTGCAAGTACATATCGATGGCTGAGTGGAAGATCGACCTATCTCGGCAGTCAGTTCGAAAACGACCTATCTCAGAAAACTTTTCAAGAGAAAGGATCTTAATTATAAAGTTAGCTTCCTGGCGCAAAGAGAGAATCCGGCATCTAATTAAAATTTTTTAAAGTGAACTTCATAGTTAAAGTAATTTTAAAATGAAATGTTAGAATTCTTTGATTATATAAACACTGAAGATGGAAATTACCTCTTTATTGCTATTCAAAAATTTTATAAACCCTGCAAACCAAAGTTCCCGAAATCTTAACGAAATCTTTAGGAGTTTCTCATTTCTGTGACGATTCTTTACGAATCTTCAACTTAAATTGTATGAAGCCTTGACACGAACTCGTTAAGAAATTTCTGTATGAAAAATAAAGACAAGTATGAAAAAAATCTGCAATCAACTCTTCACATTGTAGCATTATTTCAATTGCTTTACCGATTTTCTT
>NW_023460137.1:16886-18415 GCF_013731165.1 Rhagoletis pomonella
TTAAGTATCGCAACTCTACAAGGAATACCCTCTTGCTTCGAAATTGCTTGGCGGTCACGCCTCAATGCGTCAAAGCGGTTGCCAGTAGAAAATTTCCAACTTAGATAAGTGCACAAATGCATATCCGTTCATAGATACATATGGACAAATCCACCTTTAGTACATATGTATGTACATTTATATGTAGACAGCAACTAGTTGATTTTTGTAACAAATGCATTCATATTTACATATACATATGTATAGCAATGTATGCATGGATACATATATATCGCACACCATCTTCAAAAGTCAAACTCAAAATTTTGCATTTTTGAAAGTATGCACTAAAAATGTACACAGAGCTTGTATTTCCTTTTCAGCAAAAGCTGTAGCAAATTTTCGTTATAATTTGTTGAAAAAAACCTAAGGTGACTTTACCTTGTCCATATGATTAGCATGTGCTAAGAAATAGTTTTTCGCATTTTCTCACGAACGCGTAATTTTGAGTTGTGTCACTTTTGAAGATGGTGTGCGATATGTACATACTTTGTATATCGTTGACTTCCCTGAAGGAATGATTGGTCCAATTGCTCGAAATATATAATCGTAGGTATAATAGTTTTGTATCTGGACCAAAGATAGTCCGAAAATTTAAAGCAATCAGGCTGGTTCAGCAATTCACTTCCGAGTGAATTTCAACCCCTTTTCAATTTAAACTTGAAGTGAGTTTAATTGAAATTCACTCGGAAGTGAATTGCAGAACGTGCTGAATGTAATGGAAAACAGAATTGTACTAAAAGTGGTCCGAATGTAATGCATAAAGTATGAGTTGTGATCTAAAATTATTTACAATAGTTGTGTTTTTGTACCCACTTTCCAGTAAGATCCAGTAAAAAATTTTACGAATTTTCATGTTTTGGCGTTTTGTACGCAAAGTAGGGGAAATTGAGAGAGCGAAAATGACAGATGAAGTTGCAAGTTTTTACTGGATTTTTACTAGTTAATTTCTTACTTGTAACAATTTACCAGTACGAAAAACAGCTGATCGCATGCTGCTGGACGCAATTGAAATTAATAAGGAAATTGTTTATGGGATTTCTATAGTGGAAATTGCCAAAATAAACCTATTTAAATGTAACATATATTATTTTACTAGGAAGTTGCTGCGAATAAAGAACCAATTTATCAGCTGTTCATGAAACTTGCAAATTCTTACTGGAATTACGTCCACGAACTTTTTTGGATATTTTTTCTGTGAAAGCGAATTTAATAGAGCCGGATTTAATTAACAAACAAACATGTGGTTAAATTCATTCAATGTTTAATTATGAGATAATAATCATGTTTGCATAGTCTTATACATATGATAATACAACTAACACTTGTGTGTACTTATGTATTTTTAAATGCAAACACGTCTGACTTTTCTTCGCAAACTGATCGATCAAATATTCACATTCCAAGAGTTTCACATAGGGGTATTTGGCCTATTTATGCGGCCAAATCTATTTTTATGAATATTTCAATTCGAAATGTTTAGAAAAAAA
>NW_023460137.1:18515-21049 GCF_013731165.1 Rhagoletis pomonella
AAAAACCAATTTCAAAATTGAAACAACATAAAAAAGCTTAAGAATAAACAAAGTTGTAATTTATAAATTTTAAAACGAAAACTAAGCCTTTCCTTTAACGGAAACCAAAGTGTGTGTGTAAAGAGGTGAGTTTGAAGGGACCCAGCGACCGGAACTATTCCACGAGAGTTAAAATGCCACTTGGACACAGTCCACCAAAAATTTCTGAAATCGAGACAAGGTCAAAAAATGCTTCGCAAGAAACCACCGGTGGTAAGAGGGAACCCTCACCGCGCCCGAAATCTAAAACTTTTGACCCATCCGCTCAAAAGTTTATAGCGGAAAGTGACAGTATCATGTGATACTCTGCAAAATTCAGTGATGTACCAATCCAAGACCACACTGAATCATATTTTATGATAAAAGACAAATCACTAGATGATTGTTGGGCACGGCTTCAGTCCGCCTATGATTTGGTTTTTTCAAAGCCAGATGACAGCCTACCTGAAAACTTTAATAATTCGGTAGAAGGCAAGTACTTCACTTGCCTTGAATTATATGAGGTACCAGAGCTAAAATTGCCGATCAACTGTCGTTGATTAGAGCAATCGCCGCACCGAGTACACCCACTCGCGTGGAACACACCTCGGCAGAGGCAAACGTTTTTCTACAAGTCCCACCTTGTGACAAGGAGACATTTTACGGCGGTTACGAATAATGGCCCGCTTTTCGTGACATGTTCACAACGGTGTACATCAACCACCCGAAGCTCTCCCGTGCTCAAAATTTGTATCACCTTCGATACAAAACCCAAGGAAAAGCCGGCTCCATCGTCAAGCAATACCCGCTCAGCGATGATAACTTCGAGCTGGCCTGGGTAGCTTTACGGTCACGATACGAAAACAAACGTATCCTGGTTGACAACCAAATTAAAATTTTGATGACTTTGCCGACTATTCAATCCAAGAATAGCGAGCAACTTCAAAGGCTGCAAACATCTATCAACAACTGTCTGTCAGTTCTTAATTCCCAAGACATCCAGACAGACAGTTGGGATCCCATATTAGTGTACATTTGCTCATCCAAATTTCCCGAAACCACACTGTCACTTTGAGAACAATCTCTCTCTTCTCGAAGAGATTCACCCTCATGGTCACAAATGGACGATTTTCTTACTTCAAGATACGAAGTAGTCGAAAGACTGAACCGGCTTCATCCAAAATAAACAAAAACCAGTCGCTCATCAAAATGCTGCGCAAAACAGGTCCTTTAACAGGACGCAAACCTTTGTGGCAGAACCTAAGAGGGAAACAACTTGCTCTTACTGCAAGGTCCCTCATCCCATTAGAGTCTGCCCACAATTTAAGCGAATTTCGGTACCAAACCGAGTACAATTCGCAAACCAAACCAAGCTGTGCAAAAACTGCCTTGGTAATACCCATAGCACTAATGAGTGTCCGAGCAAGTGGTCATGTACACATTGCCAACAACGGCATCACTCCCTGCTGCACATGAATCCCAAACCACAATCTCGACACTCCAGTTCGCGAGCAAATGAAACCGCCGCACAACACACTACTGCCCAGTCGACACCTCCCGCTCGACAAGCGCAGTCAAGCTCCAATTCCAGCGAGCAACCATGCTGTTCCAAACAAGCACAAATACAATCATTGCACAACTGCCATGGTCGCGGTTGAACACGAAGGGGATTGATCAAGGCTCAAAGAGAACTTTCCTTTCCTCGAAAGTTCAGAAACAGTTGAAACTACCATTCGAACATTCCAAGTTCGAAATTTCCGGCATGGGTGGACACGTAGTACAAAGCTCCTCAAAGCTTTGTCCACTCACATTGGTTGCATCCAAAACCACGCAACGGATAAACACACAGGCTATCGTGTTACCTCAGCTGGAAGGTATACAAAAGATTTACGACACTATACTTGCGCAAAACACAATATTTGGCTGGATTCTCAGTGGTCCAATAACTGAAAATGTGGTGTCATTCTCGACACAAGTAGAAGAGTGCGCGAATACAAAGAAAAAAGGAGACTTAGCCACAATGTACAATAATGTGTTGCAAGAATATCTCGACAGCGATGCAATCGGTGCTCCTGTACGGGGAAGAAATATGGGCTGACGCATTGAAAGTAAAAAAATACCGGATTCAAATGTCTTTGGTCGAGCGCAGAGGGGCACTACGCATTGCTTCTGCATACCGTACAGTGTCCACGGACGCGGTTCTAGTTATTTCTGGCGTCATGCCAATTGAGCTCTCAGTGCCGAGATAGGTCGAGCAGCTGCCGCGGCAAGGGCGCGCGAGCAACTGATCCAGCAGTGGCAACAAAACTGGAACGCGAGCACAAAAGGTCGATGGACGCAGTCCCTGATAGCCGACCTTCAAACATGGCTGAACAGACCACATGGGGAAGTCGATTTCTACCTGACGCAATTCCTCACCAGTCATGGTTACTTCCGAGAATATCTTCATAGAATGGGAAGGGTGGACTCACCGTTCTGTCACTACTGTGGAAACGTCGAAGATAACGTGTACCACA
>NW_023460137.1:21149-25701 GCF_013731165.1 Rhagoletis pomonella
GAGACTTAGCCACAATGTACAATAATGTGTTGCAAGAATATCTCGACCTCGGTCATATGGAGCACACGAAGCCGTGCGAGATTATTTCCAATGGCAAATACTTCTCTTTCTACTTGCCACATCATGCGGTCGTCAAACCAGATAAGGTAAACACCAAAGTTCGCGTAGTATTCAACGCCTCAAAAACATCTGGTTTAGGAAAATCCTTGAATGACGTGTTGCACACTGGTCCCACACTCCAGCCAGATCTCATTCTGCAGTGGCGAATCCACACATTCGTGTTCAATGGCGACATTGAAAAAATTTATCGTCAAATACTCATCCACGAGGACGATAAAGATTTTCAGCGAATCTTGTTTCGCACGTCGGCTCCGTGTCACCGATTATAATCTTAAAACCGTAACCTTCGGCGTTAATTGTGACCATACCTCGCTATCCGTACCCTGCATCAATTAGCAGATGACACGAAACGTATGTGGATGACAACCTATCCGGAAGTCATGATATTGACAACGCCACTGAATCACTTTTTCAAGTGATCAAAGCGCGTAAGTCAGCTGGTTTCATACTTAAGAAACTAACGGCCAATCACCCGGCCATTTTAGAAAAATTTCCAAAGGAGGATCTTCTCGACTCCAACTTATTGAAATTTGAGAGTGCTTCCACAACCAAAACTCTTGGTATACAATGGAACGCACTTACAGATAAGTTTTCCTACCTTCATCGACATCGAATGCCGTCACAAAGCGACAAATCTTATCCTCTGTCGCAAAATTTTTTGACCCGGCAGGATGGCTGTCGCCAGTGATGATTCTAGCAAAGATTCTGCTTCAAGAACTTTGGCTGGATGGCGTTGATTGGGTCGAATGTGCCAAACCCATAGCCTTAGCAAAATGGCAACAGCTCGCAGAAAATCTGCCAGCCATCTGCTACATCGAAATCTCCCGATGGGTTAATTTCACTCCGGGGCAAGATACCCAAATCCACGGGTTTTGTGATGCCTCGGAAAAAGCATATTGCGCTGCGATTTACATCCGCGTAGATGCTAGCAACCAAAGATATTCCACTCTCTTGGTTGAAAAAAGCAAAGCCGCACCATTGAAGACGGTAAACTTGCCACGCCTGAAGCTGTGTGGTGCAGTCTTACTCGCAAAACTGGTCGCAACTGTTCGAAAACAGCTCAAATTGGAATCGTGCAGCACATTCTTATAGTCAGGTTGTGCTAGCTTGGCTTGAAAATCCACCATGTACATGGAAGACGTATGTATCCCGTCGTACCTCGCAGATCCGGGAATATCTTCCAACCGGTACATGGCGTCATGTTGCCAGCCAAGACAATCCAGCCGACCTCGGCCCCCATGGTTGCAAACCGCAGGACTTGGCAAATTCCCCACTCTGGTGGCACGGACCAAAATGGCTCTCTTGCCACATGGATGCATGGCCAAAGTCAAAGGCATGCAGTGCATCTCCACCAGAAAAGCGCAATGTGGAGGTATATCACGCGCTCGAAGAAGAGGTCGATTTTCTTGATCGCTTTTCTTCTTTCTCTCGAGCACTCCGCGTGACTGCGTACATGTTCCGCTTCGTGAGCAAAGCCGGCAACAAATCAAAGGGGTTAGCTACAATCACCTATCCACATCTGACACATAACGAATTTCAATATGCAAACGTTCGTCTTATCAACGCAGCGCAATCACACCATTTTCCTAGCGCTTTGCAAGATAAAAAGCCACTTAACAAAAAAAATCCTCTTCTTGTTCTCAATCCTTCGTTAGACAAAGACGGACTTCTACGCGTTAATGGCCGATTAACACTCTCCGCATTGAGCTATAATGAAAGACACCCAATAATTCTCCCTACCGAATCAAGGTTCTGCCAGCTATATTTGAAGTTTTTACACTCGCCGCTTCTTCACGCAGAAACCCGATTAATGTTTTAAATGGTAAGGCAAGAGGACTACGTACCAAAGCTAAAACCTCTAACTAAAAAATGCATTTTTCAATGCAAAGTGTGCACGCTTTACAAGCAACAAACACGCACCTAAATAATGGCCGCTCTACCCCCTGAGCGCTACAGTTCCTCACTCCTATTTTTCACAACGGGAGTAGATTTCGCTGGGCCATTCCAAATTAAAGCATCGGTGCTAAGATCTACAACCCTTATCAAAGGATACCTTGCAGTTTTTCTCTGTTTTTCAGGACGGCAGTGCATCTTTAGCTATGCTGGGATCTTACAACCGAGGCTTTTCGAGCAGCATCGCCCGCTTCGTTGCAAGACAAGGTTTCCCCTCAAAAAATGATAAGCGACAATGGAAAAACGTTCACTGGCGCCCAGCGCGAAACAGAACGCGAATTCGTTAAATTCCTTAACGAATGTTCCGCAGACATTGTCAAAAAATATGCCCCCCAAGGCATCAACTGGCAATATATACCACCCAGCGCCCCCCACATGGGCGGCTTGTGGGAATCCCCATTGAAAAGCTTTAAAATCCATTTAAAGAAAACCGGAGCGTCAAGGAGAGTCAAGCGGCGCGCATCACCGAAAAAAGGGCGCAGAAGAACCCGTGCAACCAGGCGCCGCAACCGCCGCGCAAGAAGACCGCCCGGAACGGACAATCGTGCGCACTCCCCAAGGCCTACAAACGGCCAATTACCAGGGTCGCAACACGCTTAGCAACGCATTCCTGCAGAGCGGGGACGATGTTTAAGCCGCCTCTTAAACTTAATTCAGCGGCCGTGCGCGCCTCCTTTGGCCGCAGCAGTGTGGCAGTTGACAGACGTCAACTCCGAAAATATGATTACCGAGCGCGCACGGCCGCCTCCCCATCGTCGTGCGAAATCAGCAGAAGTCAGCTCAGCAATTAACCTCGGTCAACGCGCACGCGTCCTATTCTTGACAGTTGATCAAATAAATTTTATATACGCACATGTATATCGAGCCTTAACCGCCAAAATAACTTAAGCGACATTTTTTTCAAAATTTTCTTCTTGATGCATAAATGCATCTAGATGCTCTAGGAATATTTCTGACCTGAATCCATTAGATTTTTTCTACAGGGGCTGTCTTAAGGACAAAATTTATTCAAAAACAATTCATAACGAAGAGCATTTGCGGGAACAAATAAATGGAGCTGCTGCTGAGATAGCCCAATTGAGTTTAAGATCTCTAAAAGCGTCTTTTCTTAAAAGGTGCCGAGCTTGTATTAGAGTAGAAGGTCGCCAATTTGAGCATATTTTATCAATAAATGAATAAATTTTTCTTCAAACAACTCATGTATATTTTATTTCACGTGAACCCATCATTCACAAAAAATATTGATAGATATAGCCCTTGTTATAGACTCTAGTCCGAATTCCTGTAAGTAACATAAAATAATGTCAGGAGCAGGTAACAATGTACCTTTGTACTATTTAGCATGTCATTGGTCGATAACAAGAGCAACTTAAATTTAATCTATTAAATACATTCTAGCGTGTCTCAGTCCTTCAGTCCTTCACCCACAAAGGCGGCTATAACTTTTTTGTCTATTCGAGACAGTGAGTGGCACCTTTCTGAAATCTTTATTAAATGAGCAATTTTTTATGTAATGTAAAGTTATAGCTCAGTACATCTTTTTTACCAGAGATAGTCAAAGTTGGGGAAGCAAACATCAAAAAGATAAAACTCCCAAAATAGTCCTAATTTTATGATGGTTCCTTAATATATTTTAACTACTTTGCATTTGAGTATGGAGAAGCAACTATCTGGAAGTATTTTACATAAAAAATTTACTAAGTATAACCTGGTTTGTAGATGCAGTTAAAGAAAATACATGAAAAGGCACGATTTTTTTTTAATTAAAAAAAATTTAAATATTTTTTAAAAAACGGTGACACTTTTACCTGAACAATTTTTTTTTATCAGGAACCACACCAGGGATAGAATGAATACAATTACATACTCGATACTTTTCGTCCGATTATCCGATTACAAGTAATTTTGGTATCGATACTTTTGAACCGAGTACTGAGTAGGTATCGGAAGAAAGTACTTGTATCGAAATCCGATTCAGTGAAAGTATTATTTCCGGACTTTTTTTAATCTAATTACTATTGTGAATATCTAAAAATGTTTGGCAGTTTAGCTGCCAATAAAAAAGTCCTACAAAGAAATACCTATAATCATCTCCATAACATATCGCTAGCTTGAAGAGAAAAGTTGCTAAGTCCACTTTTTGTGAAAACTCATATTTGGAAATAGGAAGCAAGCTAAGTTAAACACGCAACGTCTCCAAAAGGGTTAACTAAGGAGCTTGTTTTATTTCTTCCCGTTTAAATTAAAGGCAAATATACTAAGTCCAAAGGAGGCATTGAAAAATCGATAAGCTCACAAAAAAGTCTTAATCTTTTAATTTGCAACGGAACCTTCAACAAAATTCTTGAAGGAAATGTTTTGAAAAGTTTTTTTCCTCCCCTTTAAATTTTCTACAAATGGACTTATCAACTTTTCACTCTAAAAATTATCAACATGATTACTTCTTTCAGAAATATACCATTGTTACTTTGCAAAACTG
>NW_023460137.1:25801-29471 GCF_013731165.1 Rhagoletis pomonella
TTTTTGATTTCGCAGATATGCATATACATGTACGTGTATATACATATATAAAATTTATTTGATCAACTGTCAAGAATAGGACGCGTGCGCGTTGACCGAGGTTAATTGCTGAATTGTCTTCTGCTGATTTCGCACGACGATGGGGAGGCGGCCGTGCGCGCTCGGTAATCATATTTTCGGAGTTGACGTCGGTCAACTGCCAAACTGCTGCGGCCAAAGGAGGCGCGCACGGCCGCTGAATTAAGTTTAAGCGGCGGCTTAAACAAAGTGAAGTGGTCGAATTTCGACAACGGGGCGATGCTAGTTTTATTTATTTCTATATTTCTTTTTTAATTCGCGTCTTTGCTTCATTTCGGGGAATGCAAAGCAGAATGTCCTACAATACTTTTTGAAGCGAAACTTCTTAGGCGGCGGTATCGCAAAAATGGAGAGTGAAATTTTTAGAACTGAAAACGTTACATGAGTGAGAAGGGGAAAAAAGAAATAAAGCGCCGCATGACGGGTACGAGTACCTACGTATATACATATATATATGTTTGAGTGCATGTATGTACATACCCTGTAGGGAAACCGCGGACTAGTGAATCAAATTTCTAGTTCCGTACTAGGTCTTTATCGGCAAAAAGGAAATAGTCCGATAGGAACTAGATCCCCACCAGTCCAAAATCGGCGAAAAGTGGTACTTTTAAAGAACTAATTTTTTTCAGTGTTTTCACTAGAAATCTATATCTAAAGTGACGAATTTAGAAATAGTTCGGAACTATAGAAAAAGGGATGCAGAACGAACTAGATCTTATTTGTCGAATTTAGAACCAGATCGGAACTATCGAAAAAGGGATGCAGCGGGGGGCTTGTTTACTTTACACAGACATGTGTTCAGCGGCTTTTTCGTTCAAATACGCTTCTATTCTGTGCTTCGCAGATGCTTTTTCATAGCTTGGTAATACAAAACTAAAATTTGTGTTAACATTTCATTATCTTGGGACAGTCTGGAATCTAAGAAATAACAGCGAGCACCTCTGCAAACTCAGCTACAGCTAAAGGTATGTAAACATTCATTTCTTACAATCATTCAAACAAATTTAATTTCAAATTGATAACACATTTCTCCCAAAATAACTTAAAATCGCACACACGGAAGAACCAAAAAGATTGAAAAATCATGATACTTTTTTCTTTCGTCTGTCGATTTTAGAACTGGCTCGGAACTATAGAATTTAGGACTAGTTCGGAACTATCGAAAAAGGGATGCAGCGAAGGGCAATTGACACTTCCTAGGACATCGCCATGTTAAATTCGCCAGTTGCTTGCATGTAAAAGAGATTTATCGCGAACCAGTACTGGGTCTAAATGTACTAGAAGCGCACCAGTTCAGAACTAGAGATTTTCCCCACAGGGTATGTATACATATATATATGTATGCATGACCGAACTCATTGCGCATTTCAGCTCTGCCGTTACCAAGCAATCTTACTAATCTTACTAATATTATAAATGTGAAAGTTTCTATGTTTGGCTGTTTGGGAAATCATCACGCGGAAACGACTGAACGGATTTGCATGAAATTTGGTACGCAGATAGCCTATAGGCCAGAATGGTTAATAGGCTATTTTTTTACGAGTTGCCACCTGTTAAAAAAGTTTAATTTATTTAATATGCGGGAACGACTGAATAGATTTGGATGAAAATTTGCACACAGATAGCACACCTAGATTCGAAAATAGGCTACTTTTCTTAAGAGTTGCCAACTGTTAAAAAAGTTGCATTAAATTAATACGCGGAAACGACTGAATGGATTTGCATAAAATTTTGCAAGCAGATAGCTTATGACCTACTGTGGAAAATAGGCTAATTTTTTGGAAGAGTTGCCACCTGTTAAAAAGTTTAATGAAATTAATACGCGGAAACGACTGCACGGATTTGCATGAAATTTTGCACACAGATAGCCTATGACATAGGTTGGAAAGTAGGTTACTTTTTTAAGAGTTTCCACCTGGTAGAAATGTTTAATTTAATTAATACGCGGAAATAAGTGAATTGATTTGCATCGAAGTTTTCACACAGATAGCTTATGAGCTAGGTTGGAAAATAGGCAAATTTTTTTAAGAGTTACCACCTGCTAAACAAGCTTAATTAAATAAATACGCGGAAAAGTCTGAACGGATTTGCAAGAAATTTTGCAAGCAGATAGCTTATGACCTACAGTGGAAAATAGGCAAATATTTTGGAAGAGTTGCCTGTTAAAAAAGTTTCAATTATATTAATGCGCGGAAACGACTAAACAGATTTGCATGACATGTCGCAGAGAGATAGCTTATGACCTATATTGGAAAATGGGCTACTATTTTAAGAGTTTCCACCTGTTTGAAAATGAAATTTTGCTCAAAGATGGTTTATGACCTGGATTGAAAAATAGGCTACTTCCTTAACCGGTTTTCCGATCAGAACGAAATTGAGTACACTTACTACGGATTTCGGAAGGACGGTCTTAGACTGAAAGTAAGTCCGATAACTCAAGGCCCCTCCCATACAAATTGCAATTTTCACATTACATACGTATCTCTGGAAGTATTTGTGGGAGAGAACTGAAACTTGGTATAGTGATATGGATGTGAAATCAATGTTGGCATTAATCGATTGATGTTTTAATTAGTTAGTTAATTCGATTAAATTCAATCTGAAACAGTTAATCGTAACCGCGATTAAAAAATTAATTTTTAATCATTAACTCTTAATTTGATCAAGTAGGTTTTGTGATTAATTAAGGTATGCTGGAATTTCCCTGTGCACACAAAGCAAGTTAATCCGGTATGGCTAAGTCGGGTTTCCTCATCAATCTAAGCAATTTGGTGTGCATTTTCATTAAGATATATATCAACAAACGTTTTACAAACTAGGTTTGTAAAAGTTCCCATTTTGTATATTACTAATAACAATAATTATAATTTTTTTATATTATGTGCTTTTTATAAGCATAAAACACAAAATAATTACTATAACTGGTGTTTGGTTTCAAACTCGGACAAACTAGACAAATTAATCAGATTTTATTTTTAATTGGATTAACGATTAATGTTTTAAATTAATTAAACGTAATCGCAGCCAGCGATTAACGATTAAAAAAATGTTATCATTAATCGTACAGTTGATTACGACTAATTAATGTAAATCGTCAATGGCGATTAACATTTTAATCGTTAATTTTTAATCGTTAATCAGATTAACAGTTTGCCAACACTGTGTGAAATCATGTTTATATTCATGGAAAAAATGGACGTGTTTGGAAAAGAGGCGTAGCACCTCCCATACTGACTGAAAGTTTCATATTGCATATCTCTTCAAATGTTTGGGGTAAAGCACGCAAGCTTGGTATGGAAATACATATGTATGTATGTATGTGAAACTAATACCATACTCATGGAGAAAAATGAGAGTTATTGGAAAAGGTGGTGTGGCAACTCCCATGCAAATTGATTTTTCTTTGCTGCATATCTCTGGAGGTGTTTATTTCAGAGGACTGGAACTTGGCACCGAGATGTGTATACAAAATTAATTCCATACTCATGGAGAAGAATTTGCGTTATTCGAAAAGGGGACATGGTTCCTGCCGTACAAATTTACTATTTTATACTGCTTATCTCTCATGGTAGAGTACTGGGACTTGGTTCTG
>NW_023460137.1:29571-41941 GCF_013731165.1 Rhagoletis pomonella
GAATTAACTGCTGACGCTGCGCTTCCCATAGATTCAATTATGCTAACGTATGTTCGATTATTTTTGCATGAGAGTTCAATTACCCGCACTGGTTATGCGCGTGTTTGGGGAAGTGCGGCGTCAGCACATTCACACAGGTATGTGTGTTAGCCCCCGTATTAACTTACATTTTGTTAATTTTTTTTTAAATTGATACTGAAAAAATACGTGATACATTTGATAAATTTTTGGATTTTTTCTGATATTTTTTGAGATATTTATTTGAGAAAAAAATACTTCTTATTACTATTTATTTTTGGTTGTTAAGCTAAGAAGAGCGATACGGATAATTATTCACTTTAATGTAAGTTCAATTGAGTCTATTTTTCGATTTGAGCTATCTTTTTCACAAAAAAGCTTTTACATTTTCAGTAAGAAAATTGTTGAGAATTCGAAAAAATTCGAATTAAATCGAACTTGTACCACCAAATTTCGAATCGAATAATCGAATGTTTAGACAATGTTCGAAATTCAGAAAAAATCGAATTTAAACCCCCACTACCCATTCCTAGTGTGCAGTGGCAAATTGTAAAAGTGAAAGCAAAAGGCAAGCGTGCGATATAAGTAAGTTTTTTTTTCTGTTCATATCTACATACATATAACTTCATGCACTTTTCCCACATCCGGCATGTGCTGAAAATCGTACTTACCTAAAGGGCTACATGCCCAAAACCATTGCTTCGTGTTCCTATTTAATTAAACCTTGTATACTTAATAATTCCTGCAAAATTTTACCATTTAATATTGATATCAACACATTTTCCGCATAGTTTGTTGTCTCCGGTAAACGGCGAGCATTCGCTGCGCAAGTTAGAAAAAAGGGAAATGTTATTTTGAATGTTCTCTATCGAATGTGACTAAGTATTTAAGTTCCTTAAAAAATTGTTCCAATTGCTTTATGGCCGCCTAAATCGTTCAAATACCCCTATGTACGTTGGAGTAAATCCGACTAAATGCACAGAATAGCTAAGCTATTTAGGGCCGATTGTTCAATGTCTGGTTTACACAAATCGGAGGTAGAAGCTCTGGTTAAATACAACGGGTGCTTTATCGATCACATGTTATAAGCATGAAGCCGAAATCGTCGAAAATAATGTTTAACTGGGAGGTAGTGATAACCAGAAATTGAACCACTGGCCCTTAGTCCTCATTCTTCTTCTTCTATTTGGCGCTGTAGCCGCCTAACCGATTTTGGCCGAGTTCAACAAAGCACGCCAGTCGTTTCTTTCCAGTGCCAACTGGCGTCAGTTAGAAATCCCAAGTGCTTCTCCACCTGGTATTTCCATCGCAGTGGGGGCTGCCCTCTTTCTCGGCTACCACCAGTGGGTTCCGAGTTGAATACTAATTTGATGAATATTCTATGTATATGCTATCTCCTCGTTTAGGAATAACTCGTTTGTTCAAAAGGTCCGATGGAGAATTACGTTTCAACTTATTTTCAGAAATTTTTTTCACAAGTTTGTCATCCACCAAAGTCCGAGTTATACATTTTACATTCCACTGAAATTCAGATTGCCGAATTAAGTAATAACTGTAATTTTTTCGTGAGTCTTTTCGCATCTTTTCCGCAATTCATAATCGAGGTTGTCAAGAATGACGTTGAAAGTGTTTACTCGAAAATAGGGATGTCAAAAAAACATCGATGCATCGAAAATATCGATGTTTTGCTTCGATGCATCGAAAATTTTCCACTCGATGTATAAATAGTCGATGTATCGATGCATCGATGTATCGATGTTTTTTGAAAACTGACATCTACGGTACATTGAACCGTCATTCCAGTTTTTCAATTGTTCAAAAAAAAAGAAGTGACTTTATCCAAAAAATTTAAATGGCTGCAAGAAGTTCCGTTAGAAACACAATTAGCTCAGTTGCAGTAATTTATTTAAAATTTTCTACAATTTTGCTAATAACATATTTTGTTGTGAAACATTATCTGAAAAATCCATTGCAAATCGATGCATCGATGTATGCCCTTCGATGCATCGAAAAATATCGATGTACATTTCGATGCATCGAATCAAAGAAAAACATCGATGTATTTTTGCCACTGACATCCCTACCCGAAAATTACGTCTACCTGGCAATTGAACTTACCCATATTGTGATTCGACAGCCTGTAACTTTCTCCTTCTTCTACTGGAAACAGTTGTCTGATATTCTACCATGATATCAACTCTCTGCAATCTTCGGCTTACAGCATTGAATCTCGTAAGTAAAAAATGCCTAAGAACCAAGAATATCGTTGTTTTATTTAGAGTATTCAGCATATTGTATTTAATAGGTATATGCCGGGTATCCGGTAGATATCTGGAATCCGGATTATCCGGTCATTTTTCTGTTATCCGACTTTCCGGCCGGATACTGGCTAAAATCCGGCTGGATTTACGGATTATCGATTTCGACTCAAATAGAATCAATCAAAAATCTAGTTCAAACAATTATTTTTATAATCAAAACTTAATAGTATTTATTTAGTAATTAAAGTTAATTTTTTATTATTTTTCGGTCAACAAATAATAATAATAATAGATTGGCGCTTACACAAATGTTAGCGTTTGGCCGAGCTTCTCCTCCGATTTGTGGCGTGCGCCTTGATCCTGTCACACAAAGGGGAGGGACCTACAGTTTTACGCGGACCCGAACGGCGATTGTATTTTTATGATATTTTTCATGGCAGAAAAACACTCGGAGATTTGCCATTGCCTTCCGAGGGGCGACCGCTATTAAGAAAAAACCTTTTTTCTAAAATTTTTTGCGATTCCCGATTCCCGATGACCTAGAGACAGAGACTTGAAGCTTCTCAGTTGGATCAAAATTTTATAATTATACAATACGAAAGACGAATTACTCCATAGGTGGCGCAGGAATCGAGATATTTGAAAAACCCGTATTTATGGTCCGATTTCGTTCATATTTAGAAAGCTTGCTTTAAAAATATATTTTTTTTACTATAAATTTATTACTCTAAACTAGGGCTGTGCGATTAATTGATTACTCAAAATTTTAATTAATCTTAAAGTAAATAAATCAGTTATTCGATTAATTAGAAATTATGATTACTCAAAAGTTCAGTTACCTTGAGTAATCAAGATGATTAACAAAAAAAAAAATATTTCATTAATTTGCTTTATGATTAATCAACATTTCGAGTAAAATGAGTAATCAACATTTCAACTCTTTACATATGTATAAAGTAGTTAAAGTTCCTTGATACTTTGAAAACAACGTTTCTGTTTTCAAAAATTAAAACGAAAATTTTTTTTCATATACAGAATGTAAAAAAGAAAATAAGCATTTTCCAAAGCAAACTCTTTTAACGAGCAAAATTATTTTTTTTGAGTAATCATATTTCAAGTAACTCGATTATTCATCGTTTTGAGTATTCAAAATCTTGATTACTCGAGTAATTGATTAACCGAATAATTCATTAACCAACTTTCTCGAGTAATCGAATAATCGCACAGCCCTACTCTAAACACAAAATTGTATGTTCAAATACGATGCTTTAGAAATGTTCCAATCTTTGGCCATAGAATTCTGGTCACCGTATTTATAAACTGTATCTAATGCTTTGTTTTCATTACATATGTCAAAATTACTGTCATCAAAAACTGCTGTTAATGTGGTGTCAAATGCGTTTTCATTATTACATAAAAACTGACCAAATGTAGATATATCAGTGCATGTCACAATTTAGAGTAGGGATGGAAAAGGCGCATGCAGAATCGATTCTTGACTTCAGAATCGACTTTCAGGTTTTCGATCCTTTCAGTCGATTAATCCCCTCTGATAGTCGACTTTATGACTTAAATTGACTTTTCGAAAATTTTTTAAAGAAATTAATATCTGCCTTTATTAAGTAATGAACATCTACTATATATTTGTGGAAGTATGTATGTATGTATGTGCCAGGTTGCAGTCTAAACGGACGGACAGAATCGAACAAAATTTTGACAGAGTATTGCCATGACACCTGGGCCTATAATAGGGTGAAAAAAATTGGGATCTGACAAGGGGCGTGGCACCTCCCATAGGCGTGCAATTTTTAATCAGCCATAACTTCGAAACTATAAGTCACATGAACTTGAAATTTGGTACGCAGTCATATATATGGTAGGTGCTTATAGTAGGGTATATATGAATGAGGTTGTAAAAGTGGGCGTGGCACATCCCATAAGAATATTTTATCAGCTATAACTCCGGAACTATAAGCCACACGAACTTGAAATTTGGTATGCAGACATAACTGTGGTAGGTGCTTACAGTAAAGTATATATAAAGGGGTTTGTAAAAGGTGGCGTGGTACATCCCATAGGCGTGGAAATTTTTATCAGCTATAATTTCACAACCACCAGTCACATGAAATTGAAATTAGGTATGCAGACATATCTGCGGTAGGTGCTTACAGTAGGCTATATATACATGAGTTTGTAAAAAGGGACGTGGCACATCCCATAGGCGTGGAACCTTTTAGCAACTATAACTTGGGAACCATAAGTCCCAAGAACTTGAAATTTGGTGTTCAGGCATATCTATGGTAGGCGCTTTAAGTAAGGCATATATTACTGAGTGGAACATCCCATAGGCGTGGAAAATTCGGAATCATATGTCACGTGAAATTGAAATTTGGTACGCAGACGTATCTATAGTAGGTCCTTATAGTAGGCTATATATAAGTGAGTTTGTAAAAGGGGAAGCGACACGTCCCATGGACCTGGAATGTTTTATCAGCTATAACTCCGGAGCTATAAGTCGCTTGAGCTTGAAATTTCGTACGCAGCCATTTTAATGGTAGGTACTTATATTAGGGTATATGTATATAAATGAGTTTGGAAAAGAGTGCATGGCACATCCAATAGGCATGGAATTTTTGATCAGCTATAACTTAGGAACTATAAGTCCCACGAACTTGAAATTTAGTATGCAGATATATCAATGGTAGGTGCTTATATATAAATGGGTTTGTAAAAGGGGGCGTGGCACATCCCATAGGCGTGGAAAATTTTATCAGCTATAATTTCAAAACCATAATTCAAAGGAAATTAAAATTTCGTAAGCAAACGTATATATGGTAGGTGCTTATAGTAGGGTATCTTCTATTTATACATATAAATATCCCGTGTCACTGTGTTCGTGCACGCTAATCTCCGAAACCGCTTAACCGATTTCAATGAAATTTTGTGGGTGTGTATTGCTGGTTCCAACTTAAAAGATAGGATAGTTGTGAACCCGAGAAAAAATATTTTCCGAAATTTTTTCTATGCTTCTCGCATCGTGCTTATCTAATATACATATAAAAATCGAACTCTTCCTAAACGGCTCGACCGATCTTTATGAAATTTTTTGTGTTATATATGGTACGTATAAGAATCGGATGTAAAATATATTTCATACCGCTAGGTGCAGGGGGCGTGGCACCTCCCATACAAACCGAATTTCTCATATTGCACATCTCTGGAAGTGTTCATGGTAGACTACTCGAATATGATATGGAGATATATGAAAACATTTGCATATTCATGGATAAAAATTGCGGAAAAAGAGGCGTGGCACTTCCCATACACATCGAATTTTTCATACTGCATATCTCTGAATGTGTCCATGGAAGAGTACAGGAACTTGGTATGTACAAGATACATAAAACGCGACTGGTCATGAAGAAAAGTTGGGGCTATTGGAAAAAGGGACGTGGCACCTCCCATGGTAAATTACTCGAAAATGGTATAGAGATATATGAAATCAAAATCATGCACTTAGAGAAAATTGGGGTTCTTTGAAAAGGGTACGTGTCGCCTTTCAAACGCACTGAAACTATTACGTATCTTTGTATGCATGTGGAGTTTTGCTAAGTTATTTAAGACGGCAAATATGCCTTCTGACAACCACCAAACGTAATATTAGAAGACAAATGCGTCACTAAAAATCATGAACGTGAACTCTTGGTGAAAATGTTGGACCAAAATGTTTCAATACACGGTTAAAAATGTCGGTTTTAATTTTAAACTTTTTGGACTACATATATGACCAAACTACATAAATTCAGTTTCAAATACAAACCTTCTAAATTTAAAAAAAAGAGGGCACATATGTTGGGTTTAGAATTAAAACAGTTCGGTTTAAATTTCAAACCCAAACATTTTCACAATTAAGAATAAAAAATAAAAATAAAATTTCATGCTCCATCTGATGGGGATTGAACTCGGACAGCCTTAGTAGCAACCAATTCTACCAACCAGCTTTGCACACTCAGCTATAGCCACGCATGTAAATGTGCTTTCATATGTTGAGCTTGAATCAACACCACAGTTCGCTGTGTGCAAACATTTTCTATTTCGGTTTAGATTTTAAACCAAATTTTCTATATATGAAACCTAGAAACTAGAATTAAAACATTTTGGTTTGATTTTTAAATCACGAACTTTTTGGACTAAAATTTAAACCACAACATATTAAAAATTGCTTAAAACTATTGACTGGTTTAAAAAAGAGACTATAAAAGATTAAAAAAGGCAGTAGTCCCCCACATTTTTGACCGTGTACACAAAATTTATTTTGGGCGGGACGAAGTTCGTCGGGTCTGCTAGTCAAATTATAATTTTCAATAATTAAAATAAATTATATTTTATCAACTTATTGCACGAGATTCGGCACTGAAATTTAAAACTATTTAAATGTTAAAATTAAATAATTCAGAAACCCACATACAATCATCGACTGTTTTATCAATGTTTAAGCAGTGAACCCATATTAAACTGGAAGTCGTTATAAAATTGTGTGTAGTCTTGAACACTTGTTTCTGAATTGCCGTTTATTTCAATACAGTATCGATATATTTTAAATGTTATATAAATGAAGTGGATTTACACTACTGCAATAGGATGTTAAAACTTTACAATTAACCATGTTCTGAAAACTTGTGTTTTCGTCCATGTAAATCTCTCAAGCGAAAACCAGTTTTCTCTGAAAACTACTTGAAAACTCACGTTCCACTCATTCCTATCGGTGTCTTCACTAGTTTTTTTTTTCGATTATTTATCGGAGTGGAAGTCATATTTTATAATCTTTAATACGCCATTTCGGATTTATTGTTAATTGGCTGGCCAAAGTAAAATAAGAATGAAAGTTAAAGGTTGTAAATGAAAAGAAAATGAAGGAAAAGTGTTTTAGTTTTGTTTTTGTGTAGCAAAACCGTAATCAAAAGATGTAAGAAATGGCAACGAAAACACTAACAACCGGTGTAAACAGCCTTCAGCCTACAATCCCAAAACTCGTTTTCAAAGTGTTTTCGTTGTCGGTCAGAACATGGCATTAGGTAATTATGTTACATTAATTACTCAGTAGACAAAAGTCGTAAAGTCATCGAAGGAGATTCGATTAGATTAGACTTCAAGCGGCAGAACTCTATTCCAAAAAGTCGAGTTTTTCAACAAAAAGTAGATTTATGACTAAAGTCAGAGTTTACTTTTCCATCCCTTATTTAGTGTCAGGTGATTAACATTCCGATTTCATTACTGATGTAAAATGTGAAGTGAAATTTTTGGCATAGGTCAAGAATACCGGACGTTTAGCTATGGACAAACAAAACATCTGGCTCGATAGAACTCTTCAAAAAAAAAAATCATTAATTTATTGCACTCTTACAAAAACCTTGAATATAGTTATGACACATTTTTTTAAATCTAATTGATATAACAGAAAATTACAGCTTATTTTCCTCTCTCTTAGAATTAAAAGTCGCTGATCTAAAATGCTTAGAATAAAAATTGCCTATAATAATATTAATCAAAAGACAACAAAGCCGAAAGCGCTTAATACTAGCTCAATCAATGTGTTATTGCCGTATATTTGTAAATTTTTGTAATAATTAAAGTAAGGCATGAGCTTATGAAATTCAAGAGTCATAACTACTTGATGCGAACGATCAAAACAACTGTAAAGGCATGATGAGCTGAGGCGAACCGGAACGTTTTTTGAATGAGCTGCGGAACTTGAAATGGGTAAACTTGGGTCAATCAATTACTTAATTATTCACGATTACGATTATTTGAAATAACCATAATACAATATCTCCATTGCGACATTTAATGAAGATTTGGCCCACTGACGAGATTTAACGTTAAAGCTGCTGCCAGATAAAACGCTTGCTTCGCTTTGCGTGACAGATTCGCACTTCGAGTAAAAATCCAGATTTTTATAAAAATCTGCTGGAAAACGCTAAACAAAAAAATAAAAACTAAATAGGTTTATATTAATATAATTTTAAGCAATTCATTTGAAGCACTACTTGAAATTAAAATTAATAATCGAAAATACTGCTGGGATCGAACTTCGTCAGAAATTAAAAATAAGATTAAAAGTTAATATAACTACTTATATAGTAGAAGTGTGTACTATTGCGTAGCTTTGTTTGCACAAAGTTTAGCTGACTGAGTGAAGTTCCAGGTCTGCATTAGACCAACGGAGTGAAAGTAAATTAAGGGAAAATTCCGCCAGATCGGAAAACCATTTGTTTCCATCTGCATCCGTATTAGTTTGAACTTCTATTCAAAATTGCATTGTATTACTTGTATTATTCCATTTTACAAAATTAATTCTAATGTAATTAATTATTATTTTTTCTATGATATCATCACTGTAATTAAAATGTTTTAAAACACCTTCTATCTCCTCATGCGTTGCAGGCAAAACACTGCCCACTGGAAACATATAATCCCTTTTAACCCTATCGAAAATATCTGGTAATTTTAAATACATATGTATGTACTATATTGTATAAGAGAGAACGCTAAAGATCCGTCAAAAATTTCTCAAAAAGCTGGATTTCCCTCTTCTCGAAATTTCTCATTTTTTGCCGTTAAATAGGCTTCGAGAAAGCCAGATTTGACGGGAAAAGAGCTATATTGGCAGCCCTGATGAAAATGCACAAAGCATGCCACATAGATCATTTTAGCTACATCGCGAAGCGAAAATATGGCCAACTCCCATCTTTTTGCGGTTTAATATTTATTGACCATCATCTGGTTTAACATTTATTTTGTGTCGTCCTAATTTGAGCTGATATTTTTAAATCTAAATATATAAAATCCCCAAAAATGTTCACGAGTATAAAAACAGTACAAAATTGTTTTCTAGGTGTTCATTTTGGCATACGCGCTTTGCAGGCAAAGTTATTAATGTCACGTCTGGCATCAGCTTAAACCTTTAGAGATATTTCCATATAAGTACTATTTATTCCGAAAATATGTTTTATTTTTTATTATTTGCTCATATCACCCAGAGTCTTCTCCGCTTTTTATAAACCTTTTATGCGCAGCGTCATACAATTTATAAAATTCGGCAATTATTATTTTTTCGATAACATTGCACCAAACTTCCCCTAGAACTCAATTCGACTCAAAAAATTTATTCGGAGACATATTTGCTATGTAGGTCTTCATGATATGTCAAAGGCCCACTGTTGGATTTGCGGTCCCCTTTTATGAGGAAGAGAGTTTATTTCCCCAACTGCTCTTCAAAGATGTTTCTTTCCACAAATGTTGTTCTTACCCGTCTTGTTAATTTTTCTTAAATTCGGGAAAATGATTCGAATAATGAGAAGAGGCCAGTAATATTCGTTCATCTATTCGTATTTCAATGTCTGCAACTGCGTTTATAAATTATACATAAGCAAACGTCAAATATTTACAAATGTGTACGTCAAAAATATCTCTTATGGCGTTTTCGTTGCTACAAAAAAATGTTTCCTTCTCATTGCCCTCTTCTTAATATTTGTGCGTAGAGGGCAAACAGGTGGTAACCCTTTTTTGGTAGAAAGGAAAACGCCATTAGTGGCAATAGAGACGGTTGGGATTTATCAACTGGATTTATTAAATTTAATAAGTAAATCCCCTAAAGGAGACGAAGTATTACTCGGGTAATTTGAGGAATGATTAAAATTTAATTTTTCATACATTGAGTATGGAAAAATTGGCTTGGGAAATTTTTCAAAAAGAAAGCAATCAACATTAAAATTCGAATACTAGTTGATTATTTAAGTGAGTAAAATAATCATTCACACAGCCCTAAATAACTATAATGCATATGTAATAACTTACATATTATATATAATATATTCCAAATAAAGGGGCAGGCCTTTATTTATCTTGTTTCGGTATTTCATAATATACAATGTTATGTTTAGAATGTTATACGGTAATATGAAGTTTTTAATAGAATCAATAATTTGTTATACATATTATTCGCAATAAAAAGTATTGGTCAAGACAGCCTGCATATCACACTCTCCCGAAGTTCCAAACACCCCACAGTGGGCATCTCTGGTATGTACATACATAAGTGTGCTAGTATGTAAAATCTACATAATTTAGAAAAGTTTCCACATCATTCCTCAAGCGTTTCAAACCTTTCCCTGCAGGGAAAACCGGCCGGTTCTTTACAAACTATTTTATTTTACTGTACATATGTATGTTTATTCCGAAAATATGTTTTATTTTATGCTCATATCACCCAGAGTCTTCCCCGATTTTTATAAATCTTTTAGCGCAGCGTCATAAAATTTATAAAATTCGGCAATTATTATTTTTTCGATAACATTGCACCAAACTTCCCCTAGAACTCAATTCGACTCAAAAAATTTATTCGGAGACATATTTGCTATGTAGGTCTTCATGATATGTCAAAGGCCCACTGTTGGATTTTCGGTACCCTTTTATGAGGAAGAGAGTTTATTTCCTCAACTGATCTTCAAAGATGTTTCTTTCCACAAATGTTGTTCTTACCCGTCTTGTTAATTTTTCTTAAATTCGGGAAAATGATTCGAATAATGAAGAAGAGGCCAGTAATATTTTCGTTCATTTAATCGTATTTCAATGTCTGCACCTGCGTTTATAAATTATACATAAGCAAACGTCAAATATTTACAAATGTGAACGTCAAACACATCTCTTATGGCGTTTTCGTTGCTACAAAAAATGTTTCCTTCTCATTGCCCTCTTCTTAATATTTGTGCGTAGAGGGCAAAGAGGTGGTAACCTTTTTTTTTGTAGAAAGGAAAACGCCATTAGTGGCAATAGAGACGGTTGTGATTTATCAACTGGATTTATTAAATTTAATAGGTAAATCTCCTAAAGGAGACGACGTATTACTCGTGTAATTTGAGGAATGATTAAAATTTATTTTTTCATACATATATTGAGTATGGAAAAATTGGCTTGGGAAATTTTTCAAAAAGAAAGCAATCAACATTAAAATTCGATTACTAGTTGATTATTTATGTGAGTAAAATAAGCATTCACACAGCCCTAAATAACTATAATGCATATGTAATAATTTACATATTATATATAATATATTCGAAATAAAGGCAATAAAAAGTGTTGGTCAAGACAGCATGCATATCATACTCTCCTGAAATTCCAAACACCCCACAAAGTTCAAATTCCACCGAAATGGGAGAATTCTCCCCAGTGGGCATCTCTGGTATGTACATACATAAGTGTGCTAGTATGTAAAATCTTCATAATTTAGAAAAGTTTCCACATCATTCCTCAAGCGTTTCAAACCTTTCCCTGCAGGGAAAACCGGCCGGTTCTTTACAAAACTAATTTATTTTACTGTAGATATGTATCTACATTAGGGTGGTCCAAAAAAAAGTAAAGTCGGAAATTTAATGTTCTCACCCCCTAGGATTGTTCTATACCGAAAAAAGTATACCCCTGTTTATTTATTTTAACATCAAAATATATTTAGAGGTCGCTCAAAGCGCTCAAAGTTTCCCATGTATTTTGTATGGGGAAAAAAAGACTTTTCGTAGAAATGGCATAGAATCCATGGAAATCAAAATTTTTCAATCTGAAAGCTCTGCTTCTCTTCAGAAGACTTCAGAGAATAATGCCCAATTGTTTATTTAAAAATTTTTTTATTTTTAACTATTTTTTAAGGGTCTCCGAAATATCCCAAAAAAAATCAAATATACAAACAGAAATATACACGAGATAGTCAAAGTTGGGGAAGAAAATATCAAAAAGTTAAAAATCTAGATCTAGTCCTAATTTGATGATGGTTCCTTAATATATTTTAACTACATTGCATTTGAGTATGGAGAGGCAACTATCTGGAAGTATTTTACATAAAAAATTTACTACGTATTGCCCGGTTTGTAATTGCAGTTAAAGAAAACACATGAAAAGGCACGATTTTTTTAAATTCGAAAAAATTAAAATACTTCAAAAACGGTGACACTTTTACCTGAAAATTTTTTGTTTATCAGTGAGCTCATCGATGTTTTTCCATCGTAAGGGGTTATGTCATATTGACAAAAAGCACGACG
>NW_023460138.1:0-41934 GCF_013731165.1 Rhagoletis pomonella
ATAGTAGTAGAAGACACAGTCTCATCCCAGTCTGTGCCTTCTAGCCAAATACTCTGCATGATTATTTTGGCCACGACGACTATTGGAGCAAGCCATCCTAGCGGATCAAATAGCTTGGCGATAGCTGATAGTATCGCCCTTTTTGTAGGTGTCTCGCGGTCCTCCAATGGTCTTGCCTTGAAATAGAATAGATCGGTATGGGCATTCCATCTTATGCCAAGAGCCTTAACCGTGCTGGTATCTTCGAATGCCAAGAAGTCTTCACTGAGTAGATCCGTTTTTGGGATGTCCTCTAGAATTTCCGCACAGCTTGAGGTCCATTTCCTTAGCGGAAAACCGGCTGACCGTAGCACTTCAGAGATTTCATCTCTTGCTCGATGCTGTGTCCTCCAGCTAGCACGTCATCCACATACATGCATTTTCGTAGTATGTTAGATGCTATTGGGGAAGAACTTTCTACATCGTCAGCCAGCTGTAAAAGTGTCCTTATCGCGAGGTAAGGAGCACAATTAATCCCGAAAGTGACAGTCTTTAATTCGTATAGACTTACAGGTTCGTTCCGGTTTGTACGGAAAACTATCCGTTGATATTTGGTATGATTGCTGTCCACCCAAATTTGTCGGTACATCTTCTCGATGTCACTATTAAAAACGTATCTGTATAACCTCCAGCGGAGTATAAGGATCGGAAGATCTGCTTGGAGAACTGGACCTGGGAGAAGTACGTCGTTCAGACTTGTGCCATTAGCCGTTGGACTTGAGGCATTAAAGACGACTCGAACTTTAGTGGAGGTACTTTCTGCCTTTATGACAGCGTGGTGTGGCAGAAAGTAGTTATCGGAAGAGTTTGCTGAAATACTATCATTTATTCTGGACATGTGTCCTAGTGATTCATATTCAGCAAGTACCCTATTATACTCTTTTTGTAGGACGGTATCCTTTGCAAGCCGTGTCTCATTCCGGAAGAACTGAGAGCATGCTTTTTTAAGAGAAGGGCCTAGGCAGATGTTTGCGGGAAATTCCTGCCTAAATGGTAGCGAGACTACGTATTTTCCGTCTTCTCGTCTACGAGTTGTCTCCCGATAAAGTTTGTCACAGTATTTGTCGTCTTCGTTCAAGCTTTTGTTTTTTGGTACGTCTTCGAGTTCCCAGAATGCAGTAAGTTGTTTGTCCAAGGCCACTTCACTGTGATACGAAACTATATTGTTGGTTGGATTGGGTGCATCTGTGCATCCGGTTAATATCCAACCGAACACTGTTTCTTGGGCGAGAAGTGTACTGAGTACATTCTTCTTCAAGCCGCATAAAATAATTTGGGGATAAATGTCTCCGCCAAGTACGAGGTCTACTTCTTCATTCACGTAGAACCGTTTATCAGCTAGAACAAGACCTGGAAATGCCAGCATAGTCATAGCGCTGATATGACAGGATGGTAGATTTCCGGTTAGTCCGGTTAGTTAGTCCAGTTAAGACGAGCACTGTTGCATGCAGGCTGAACAATGGATCAACAGGGGATCGAAGTTCTATGCTGCATGCCTCTTTGACCTGCGCAGAGGTTGCATTCGTAATGCCCGAGACTTGGGCATGCAACCTCTTAGCTGGCAGGTTGATTCTGCGTTTGAGTCGTTCTGTTATGAACGAACACTCAGAACCAGAGTCAATAAGTGCTCGAGCAGAAAAATCTGTGCCATTGAGACGTATATTTACGCGAGCTGTTCCTAAGAGCACACCTGAATTTGTGTTAGCATAACAAGACTTAACGTCTTTGCTTTTATTGTTATGTGTTCTATTATTAAAGCTGCGCTTTGCTGGAGCCTGCTGAGAGGAGGATGCGGTGTTATTGGCAGGTCCCGGCGGCGTTCGAGCCGCTGTTGCCTTTGGCACATTTGTCTGAATGTGCAGGAGCGAGTGATGTCGCGAGTGGCACATGCTGCAATTAAAGGGGCTTGTGCACCTCGTCACGGTATGTGCAGCACTCAAACAATTCAGGCAACTGTTGTTGCTCTTTAAGTAATTAAACCTCTCGTCAGGCGTAAGCTTCAAGAATTTGGAACAGCGGCGTAGTTTGTGCTCATTCGTTTGGCACATTGTACAAGTGAACTTGGTCACGCTTGCTTGGAATGCACCAAGTCTTTTGGTATGGGCTTCTGAAGGGTTTTTAGTGTTTTGCGGCTTTGGCGCCTTAACCGCTTTTGTACCCTTTAAGCCTGTTAGGGTTTCCAGGGTTTGGAACCTGTTAGATAGGAACTTATCCATATCTTCCCACTTCGGTAAATCGCCTGTGTGGTCTATGGTTTGCTCCCAAAGAGCCAAAGTGCTGTCAGGCAGTTTAGTCGAGCAAAGATATATAACAATTGAGTCCCAATTTGAAATTTCAATTTGATGACTCTTGAGGGATGACAAACAATTGTTGATATCACGCTGCAATCTTTTAATAGAGCTACCACATTCACTCTCCACTGAATTTAAATTGAATAATATTTTTTAGTTGTGTGTTCACGAGAATACGCTTATTTTCGTATCGCTCACACAAATTTTCCCATGCTGTTGCGAAGCCTTCATTAGTTATTAGGCACTTACTCACAATGTCTTTGGCTTCTCCTTTGGTTTTTTTGGTTGAGGTAATATAGCTTCTCAACCGGAGTAAGCTCCTGATTCGAGATGTAGATGGCCGTGAACATGTCTCGAAATGTTGGCCAAGACAGATAATCGCCTTTGAAAACATCCGTATCACACGGTGGAAGGTGAATATTGTGTTTTCGCATAGGCTTCTGTTCTACATCCCTTTCTTCTTTTGATAGTTTCTCAGCCTGAGCAGCCAAAGACGACATGCAGTTTACATAACTAGCAAACGCGCCTCTATTTATTTTTCTGTATGTCCTCTTATCTTCTTGTGAAAATTCGTCAGAGGTATTGAGGGCATCGTAGGCTAGCTTTGTTTTTTCCCACAGAGCTTTGAGTTCTTCTTGCTGAATAGCAAGGACATGCTTATTTTGCTCTGATATTGACGAAGCAAGGAAGTCGGACTCGAACTCTGTGACCTCTTCTGATAAGCACATAAATGAATCCATTTTGAGGTTGAAGATGGGTTTACAACCAACAGAAAAAACAGGAGCTCGTTAAAAATTTAAAAATCTTTTCGAAGATTTGATAATGCTAAAGGCAAATATGTAGCAGATTATTCGAACCTGTTGAAATTTTTTTAAAAAACGAAATTGTTTGCCGCTAGAGTCAAAAATACCCTAAAAACACCAAAGATTGTAAAATCTATCCACAATGAAAAATATTCTTAACTTTTCCAATTCTTTATTATTATTATTTTTTTTTTTCAGCAAAAGTTTATGGATATATGTAACTTTGATACGTGTACGCAAATAAAACTCGCCACCCAACTGTGCAGATATATACGTGTATATATATATATGTATTTCTAGGGATCAGCAGCGTCCTTATAAAACAATAAAATGTGTGCAGATCAAAGAGCAATAGAGCCAAGATGCAACAAAGTGACTTTGTGAAAGTGAATAACGTGAATTAAGTGCTAGTTGCGATAAAAAACTCCGGTGAATACTCTGAATTGCAAAGCTAATTAACATGCAGATTGCAGAAGTGAGGTTATGTGTTCACAAACCAATGACAAGTGAATCGTGAAAAGAGGTTAGTGCAAGAAATTGACTACTTCTGTGAAACTAACATAAAAAGTGAATTTAATCTAATGACGATAGCAAGAAAGTCGGAAATCAAAAAAAAAACTGATGTTGCAACTAAATTTAAAATGCATATAACACTTTTCACTGTCGTGTGTGTGTGTGTGTACACTTTAAACCAACACTAGCTGTTGGCACTCGAATGTGGAGAATCACTTGAATATGATAACCCGAAGTTGATGCTTTCACAAAGTCACTGCTATATGGCTATCTTTGCACTCGCGTAATTTTATATTTGAGCTTTGACGCTAACTAAACGATATTTTTTGTTTTTTTTATAAAAATATGTCTATATTGATAAAGTGCACTGAATATAACCACGTACCTTGCGACTGGTTGGTTTCAATAATGAGTTGTGGCGGTATATGAGTAGTTGAAAGCTGGAAAAGTGTTGGTTGGTGACGAAATACTTTTAAATTTTATAATTCTTTGTTATGGCAAACTCGCTTTGAAAGACGGTGGACTGTATTTCTCTTATTTCGCTGGTATTCCAATTATCGCACGGTCCCAAAAATGGCGCTTGCAATGTTTAATGGTTAGTTAGGTCGGACGGCTCCGAATGGACCAAATGATTACACGGGGGCGATTGGGATATACGCTCCGGTGCAAGTATGATAAAAAAGAAATAAAGAGAGCCAAGATATTTGGATGTTAATGGTGAATTCAATCAAGAGTCGATTTATTTCAGTATATATATATATATATATAAATGTGTAATAATACAATATTTGAATACCTTTGGACGGAAGTGGCTTGGTAGCTGGTCTGCTCGGGTTGATCTTCTGAACCGAAGTGAAAGAAAAAGTTTACGGGACCTTTAATCGGACCGCCGGACAATAACTTACGTTAAGGGGAAACTTGACGAGAGTTCATTATCCGGCGGGATATTAAAATTAACCGTGCATACTACCCCATGTGCGCATGCATGTATCTGTGTATGCACATAAACATATAATATATATTATATGTTTACACAGACACTTATGCACGTACATATGCTGGCATTAGGGGGGTGCGTAAATAGTAATATTTAGGCTGAAGGCCTAAGCACTAGGCGAATTTAAAAAGAAATAACAAAGCAGGAGTAGCTCCAGTACTTCACATAGTTTACAATCCACAACTTGGTGCAAAAGTTTGTATGGAAATAAAATCCTATGCCTGCTCTAACTCTTCCGAAACTGTCGTAAAAACAAGCAATAACTCCGCCATTACTGAATATACTTTTAATTAAAACAAAAAAAAAACTTAACACAGACACTGATAGCGAACGAAAATTAACAAAACATTCAGCCTCATTGCGTAAGTCGTAAATTAGGCTGAATTGTAGGACTCGACAACATTAGCATTGTCTACTGCCGTGCTGAAATAAGTAAACAACGAAAATTGTCGAAAACTATGCAGTGCTGCCAAGTTCTTCCGTTTTAATACACTAGTCGAGTGGAAATTTTAGGCAATGACGCTAAATTTTCGATACGATTCGACTCTCGAAAAACGACTTGCATTCGGCACGACCCTCGCAATGAGGCTGATTATTCAATTGCCCAATAAAAATCGGCTGGTTTTCTCTTGTGAGGGTCTCATTCGTACATCATAAATTTCCTGACAATTGTGAGCGTATGAGCTTTTGAATTTACGCCAGCATAGGGATAACCTCACAATAGTCAGAAACCTCACAATAGTGAGTGTGGTGATTTTTGTGAGGGCAACAGAATAGGGCTGTAATACTATTTTTTGTATCAGGGTTGATTTTTTTGTATTCAAAATGTGAAACCAGAAGATTGCAGAACAAATAAATATTTGCTGCTAAAATATTTTCTAAGCGTTTGGCTGAGCTTCTCCTCAAACTTTAGGCATGAGTTCTGTTGTTGTGACACAAATGGAGACACCTACATATTTAAGGCTGACTCCGAACGCCAAATGCTTTTATAAGAAGAGTTTTCAAGGCAGAAGTACACTCATCAGCCCTCGCAAGAACGGAATTACAACCAAGTAATTAAAGTGTATTAAAAGCTTGTATTAAAAGCCGGCGACATTCGGGGAGTCGATACTCACCCCTCAGTGGAAAGTGGAAATTGAAATCGACTGCGTCCAAGCAAATATAAGGAAAAAGGCTGACTGTAAAAAGCCTTTTTTTCTTGTATCGAGTTAATAGAGGAAAAAGGTACCGTCACATTCCTTCCGGCAAATCCCCAGCCAAGTTGTTGCGTAGAATAAAGAAATTGTGAGCATCAAATCTGGACTATTCATTTGACAGCAATTGAGTCACCATAAGCCGGTAATACAAAATCATTACACGTAAGTCAGCCACTTTCTTGCCACCATCCATTGGAAACGAGCTATCCATCAACCGTAAATAAAGATTCCTGTTTGGACCGACAAACTAAGGGCAAGCAAATCAATGGCGCCCAACTAAACGGGTGAAAAAAAATAAGTTTTGTTGAAAATAACCACACTTAAGCCCGGCATAAAATAACCGCGTGCTCAGCTGAGAGAAAATAGCAATTTCATCATCGAATCAATTTAATCTTCTACTATATAAAAATAAGTCGAGTTTTCCTTCCTGACGCTATAACTTCAGAACGCACGAACCGATTCCCACGGTTTTGCATTCGTTGGAACGGGCTCGGGCTCCGTGAGGTTTGTAGCAAAGAAAGATATAGACCAAAACGTGAACCTGGGTAACCTTGGGTGTATTTGTTCAATATGGGTATCAAATGAAAGCCGTTCATGAATGCTTTAAGAGTGAGCACTTTTCATATAGCTGGGTGACTAGGGTATCGAGATATAGACCAAAACGTGGACCTGGGTAACCTTGGGTGTATTTGTTCAATATGGGTATCAAATGAAAGCTGTTCATGAGTGCTTTAAGATTGAGCACTTTTCATATAGCTGGGTGACTAGGGTCTCGTAGTTGCCCAAAAGATCCGATCAGTTTGTACGAATTAAAAATCGTGACTTTTGGCATAAACTGTGCTCCTTACCTTGCGATAAGGACATTACACCAGCTTGCTGGTGATGTGGAGAGCTCTCATCCAATCGCATCTGACATTTTGCGGAAATGTATGTATGTTGACGACGTACTCGCCGGGGGACGTAGCGTCGAAGCTGCGATAAGAGCTCGAGAAGAGATATTACAGGTGCTAAATTCAGCCGGGTTTCCATTACGAAAATGGACTTCAAACTCTAGTAAAATACTTCAAGGAATACCAAAAGGTCATTTACTTAGTGAAGATTTCTTAGAGTTTGAAGATACCAGTGCAGTAAAGGCTTTGGGCATCAGATGGAACGCCCATTCCGATTACTTCTTCTTTATAGCGAAACCAATTGAAAATAGTAGATTTATTTTGAAAATCAACCAACACCAACACATGAAAATAGTAGCATTATTACAATGAGGGCAATACTTTCAGCCATCGCCAAACTGTTCGATCCACTGGGTTGGCTTGCACCGGTTATAATCGCCGCCAAGATCATTATGCAGAATATTTGGTTAGAAGGAACAGGTTGGGACGAAACCGTATCTCCAAATACCTGGGATCGTTGGCAAGCATTTACGCATGATTACGCCGAATTAAACAACATCCGCATACCAAGATGGGTATATTTCACGCAAACCGATAATGTGGAAATACATGGTTTTAGCGATGCTTCGGAAAAGGAGCGCATCATGAACGTTGTCCTATCATTCTTCCGTATGGTTGTAGGTTGTCCCGTCTCTTTGTCCAGTTTATCCATAAAATTTCCGTGCACGGAGAAAACCAGCTGATGCTGCGACTTATCCGATCGCAGTATTGGATTCCCAGAGTGAAAAAACTTGATACGGTCCGTCATACATAACTGCAAGGTCTGCACGATCCACAAGAAACGGTCGCAAACTCTACTTATGGGAATCCTTCCCAAAGAACGCACAACCTTTTCCCGTGCATTCACAAACACGGGGGTGGATTTCGCCGGCCGTTCGACATCAAGTCCTACCGGGGCAGAGGATGTCGCATGTCAAAAGGATACGTGTGTCTTTTCGTCTGCTTCTCGACGAAAGCCATTCACCTTGAAGCTACCAGCGACCTTAGCACCGCGTCCTTTCTAGGCGGAATTTAAAGCATGTTTAGCTGAGTCACGCAATAGCACCCTCACTAAATACAGCCATCAAACCTTAGAGTGGCATTTCATACCCGCTGCGGCCCCTCACATGGGCGGTTTGTGGGAAGCTGGGGTGAAAAGTTTCAAAACCCACTTCAAAAAGAGTCTTGAGTCTTGCCTCAACTCACGACCACTAAGCCCCTCTTCAAACGAACCGTCTGACCTGGAGCCGCTTACCCCAGGTCATTTCCTAGTCGGCGGGCATGTTCTTGCCCCACCCGAAATCGACGTAGACGAAAATCCTGCCTCGATCGTAAATCGATGCCAGAAACTGAAGGCCCTACATCAGACATTTTGTAGGAGATGGAAACTGGAATACCTCACCGAGCTGCAGAAACGCATCAAGTGGAGATATCCACAAACCAACTTAAAGCTAGGAGACCTTGCCGTCGTTAAAGAGGAAAACCTGCCACCAAACGAATGGAGATTGGGGAGAATAGTCAAGCTACTCCCTGGTTCCGACAACCGAGTAAGAGTAGTCGACATCGAGACAGCTAAGGGAGAAATCAGAAGGCCAATTGCAAAATTGGTCCTACTTCCGCCCTACAACGAAAATAGCACCACCTCGCAGTAAACTTCCTACCTACTCTGTATTCCACTTCACAAAACCCACCTATTCCACTTCTTACTCCCTACGCAATCCCACATCTCAAATGCCAATGGCGTTTCAGAGTTCAGCATTCTCAAACACCAAATATTCCGGCAACATGAATAATTTCAAGAGCGCATGTCAAAAACATGAATACTTAAGTAATATACAAGAATCTTCTGATTCCGTCACCCAGAGCTTTTTTAGCATAATAACAAACTCCTATTTAAACACAATAACATAAGACACATATTTTTATATATGCCATATACATACATATAAGTATACATAGGCTTGTTATGGAATAAAATGTCTTAAAATAGCTGTTGGACGTGGCAAGTGCAAGCAACTTTCCAAGCCCCTTCAATATCAAGAATTTCTAAAAAAAACAAAAAAAATTAACTGCAACAGCTTTTAAAAGTTACTTTCGTTTCCGCAAATCGAACTTTCTGATATCACTACCTTTGTCTGTTTGCACGGTGAATGCCAAACAAATTTTCGGCTATGCTACCCGACATTGTTTATGCTCATAATTATTCAATGGCCAGAAAAAGCGTTTGCATTGCCACGTTCAACCGCATCTTTACTCTCTCACAGACAGAAATATACGCATGTTTTGCGCGTACAGGAACTAGCAAGCATTTGCTAGCTTCACTGCCAGCTGGCGTCCACGGTTGCAGTTCGAACATAATACATATTTTAAATTATTTCAGGAGAAACAAAAATAAAACAGGACTTATACGTATATTTCATATTATTCTGACTTTCATCAACATACGCGTCAATTTCTTTGTGGCAGTCACTGACGACTGCGTTCCGATGCATATGTACGTTTGTACAATGTAAATAAAAAAAAAAAAATATTTTTGGATATTCATAAACAAAATTCGTCATTTATTTCAATTCAATTTATCTTCACATTGTTTGAATATTGTTATGACGACACCCATATCAGAACAGTATTCACTCAAACTCAAAAATTTTTGAAGGTAAACTCATTCATTGGTTTTTTTATATGAATAATTCTACTTCGTATGCATGAAAAATTGTATTGTAGGGATTCGAATTAATAAAAATCAATGTTTTTGCTCGACATTCGAATTTATTCTGTTTTCTATAAATTCGAATATTTTGATTCAACCTACGTTAAGATAATTGTTCTTATTTTCTAATTTGCTGCTTAATTGCTTAAATTTTTTCTACAATTCACACAATCAAACGAAGGCAAAAACCAGAAATGAAGTTTCATGAACTATGTGGAAGTTTAAATCTACACTGCAGTCTTTATGTTCCTTTAGTTCACAAGATCATAAGAGACTGCATCTGGAGTATCATGAGCTGAATTAGGGTGCATGAGCCATTTCAAAACCAAGACTGTAGCTTCCAGTGGCGGTAGAGTTTGTGCAGCAGCCCAAACAAGACGATTCAAATTGTGTTTATCTGAGGGATTGGAGGCTTCTGCATTTGGGACAAACCCTACGCGTACACTACTTCCAGATTTAACGAATCTCAGAGCATTCGTTAATAACTCACGACCCTCGGTTTGTTCAATATCAGCAATAACCCAAATAGTTAGGAAATGTAGTTTAGCGTTACCAATATTTTTGGTTGAATGTTTACCGATGAAATATTTTAAATTAGTCAAAAGAGTCGCCGTCATATCTCGATTTGAGAGTTGGCCCAGACCCCGCACGTTCGTTAAATCTTTGCTTTCATGTCCAGAAAAATCGAGAAATTCAGAGGCTTCATTACTAAGAATGCGTTGATTTAAGCGTGGCATTACATGATCCTGATTCATTAAGTAATCAATAACAGAATCAGAGTCTGTTAAATCTCCTTTATATACCGCTTTCTGAAAAATGCTAGTCTGTTGAATAATTTCTGAACATAAAGCTTCTTCGAATTCACTATCAGAGGATAATAAATTTTGTTGCATAGGTACACCATTAAGTAATGCTTGTGGGGAATCAACAAAACCTAAACGCTCAATGAATTCCTCCGACAATTGTTGACCAGAGTCATAATCGGAGTCTTCTCCTAGAATATCATCAATTGGTTGGTTGGTTGTAGTGCTACCTAAGCTATCGCTCAGGAAACAATTAGCGCATAAAAGCGCCATTTTGGTGCACTTCTCGTGGACAATGATATTTTATTATACCGTAGCCTACCTGTCATAACATTCCAGCGGTTCAGTCAAACCATTTAGAACCGCTTATAAATTTGTATAAGTTGCCTATTGTAGCACTAGATAGATCCGTTAACTGCTCCACTATGTGTTTCCCGAAAGATTTATGTCTTAAGTAAACCAGGCCTGGGCATTCACACAGGAAATGAAATACTGTTTCTTCGCTGCCATCCAAGCCGCAGCTGCGGCATATTCTGTTGTATGGAAGACCTATTCTACATGCATGTTTTCCTAGCGGCCAGTGACCGGTGATAGTCGATACAATTCTAAATACTTCTACCCTTGACCTACTTAGCAGTTCTGCTGTTCTTTCCCTGCGAAAGTCAGGCCAAAGCTCTCGTGCTATCTTGCAAGTCTGAATCTCGGACCACCTCCTCCTTGCCAGTTTCAGAAGGTGCAAGAGGATTTCTGACAGACAAGAGAGATGGACATGGACTGAGACGCTGTGGATGATATAGCCAGGAGTGCTTCCTGGCTATCTGAGTAAATAACCGCCCTTTCTTTCCTGGTAGCGCTATTCCTTAGTATTCTACAGGCTTCACAAATGCCCAGAACTTCAGCTTGAAATATGCTAGCATGGTTTTCCAGCCGGAGGGACCTATTGACACCAAGCTCCTCGGAATATACCCCTGTCCCTACACCGCAGTCCATCTTGGACCCGTCAGTGTAGATGCAGATGGCTTTCCTATCGGCAGCTTGGCCCCTTTTCCATTCCCTTCTGGATGGAAACCGCACTTGTACATTCAAGCCAAAATCGAGGGTTGATACCATATAGTCCGTGGTTTTATTTCCTATCGAAGTAAGGCCTAAGATTGAGCTATGTCCAAAGGTTCTCGATCCCCACAGCCCCGACTCTCTGAGTCTTAAAGCTGAGTACATCGCGGCTTCCTTTAGGCATAGATCAATGGGCGTCATATTGAGGATTACATTCAGTGCTTCTGAAGGGCAGGATTTCAGTGCCCCAGTTGTCCCCGAGCATGCCGCTCTTTGTAAGCTATTTAGTTTGCTGACATTGTATTGTTTGTCTAAGGCTGGCCACCACACTAGGGCGCCGTAGGTTAGGATCGGCCTTATGATAGCGGTGTACATCCACATCACAAGTTTCGGTTTTAAACCCCAGTTTCTATCGAAGATCCGTTTACAAGTATAATAAGCGATGTAGGCCCTCTCTTTACGTTTCTCAACGTTAAGTTTCCAGTTTAGTTTGGTGTCTAGAATTACTCCCAGATATTTTGCGTTGGACGATAAGGGGATTGTCTTCCCGCCTATGGATGGAAGTCTAAATTGTGGTATCTTATACTTATTAGTAAACAGTAACAACTCAGTTTTGTCTGGATTTACGTTAAGGCCACTGCCTTTAGCCCACGTGTGTAGTCTACCCAGCGCTTTTCCTAGAATTTCACTTACAGTAGAGAGAAAAGGTCCTGTGACTGCTATCACTACATCGTCAGCATACGCCACTACTTTAACTCCACCTCTGTTGAGTTCTGGCAGTATGCTGTTTAGTGCTACAACCCACAACAGTGGGGAGAGTACACCACCCTGGGGAGTACCTCTACGCACATATCTAGTTATTAGAGTATCTCCGCTTTTCGCCTGAATAATTCTCCTTTCTAGCATGGAGCGTACCCAGCCAACCACACCGCCGTCAACACCAACCCTCATGAGTGATTGGATGATGGTGTCAACTTCAATGTTGTTGACGGCGCCCTCGATATCCAGGAAAGCGGCTTAAGTGTATTGCTTGAAGCGCAGTGATTTTTCTATGAGCCCCACCACTTCGTGCAAAGCTGACTCCGTCGATTTTCCTTTGATGTAAGCATGTTGTGCTGTTGATAGGGATTCTTCCCCCAAGAACGATCTTATATATATATCTATTAGCCTTTCCAGTGCTTTAAGAACAAAGGAAGTTAGGCTTAGAAGTCTAAGGTCTTTTGCTGTTTCGTGGTTCTTCCTACCGGGCTTAGGGATGAACACTACTTTGACACGTCTCCAGCTCTGGGGGACATAGTTGATACTAATACAAGCTCTATAGAGGTTTTCAAGTAGCGGTGCTATGTGCTCCTTTACATTCTGTAACATAGCCGACATTATACCATCTGGGCCTGGAGATTTAAAGGGAGAGAAACTATTTATTGCATAGATGATCTTTTCTTTGCTTATTATTGTTTCAAGTTCTCTATTTGGTATATATGTGGGTTCTTTTCCATCTGATGCTGCTGCATTCTGTTCACAGCCTGGAAAATGGAATTGAACTAGTGTTTCTAAAGACTCGTCCGTGGAGTTTGTCCATACATCATTTATATTTATTATAAATGAGGGTTTAGTGTACTCCTTTGAGAGGATCTTACTTAGCCTAGCTGAGTCTCTTACATTTTGTATCGAGGAACAGTAGGTTTGCCAGGACTTGGCCTTTGTTATCCTTAGTTCCTTTTTATATGATTTTAACGCACTTTTGTAGGGCACCCAATTCTTGGACCCAAAGCACTCGTTAAAAAGTTTTCTAACGTTATTTCTAAGAGCTCTAAGCTCCCCATTCCACCATGGCGGGGATTTCGTTTTCATGACACTCAGTGGGGTTGATCTTTCATAGGCTTTAGTCATCACCCCCTCTAAGTTGCTTACGTTTCGTTCTATCTCATCTATTGAGGTAATATTTTCTACCAGATTAACTTTAGTTAGTTTTCGCGTCAAAACTCTATTGTATTTCTCCCAATTGGTTCTGCGTGGGTTCCTGTATTTAGAGGGGGTGTAGGATACCCCGCGTAGATTAAAGAGTATCCAGCAGTGATCAGACACTGATGGCCTGTCGGAAACTCTCCAGTTCTCAACGGTAACGCCATCGTTCTCAGACAGCAACGTTAGGTCCAACACCTCCTCCCACCCAGGAAACCGGTCTGAACTTGGGAAGATAAAGGTTGGTCGGTTACCAGTATTGCAAATACTCAAACTAGTGTTTAATAAATAGTGTAGAAGTGACTCACCTCGCTCGTTTTCTGTTGTGCTGCCCCAAACTGGATGCCTGGCGTTTGCATCACATCCTATGACAATGGCTCGTCTGGGGTTCCGGTCTACTATAGTTTTGATTTCCGGTGGCGGACTGTCCCGTTCATGGGCCATATAAGACGACACTAACAAGACATCCTGTTGTCCTGCCGTCTCCACCTTAGCTACTGTTGTGTCTGCTGTGCTGAAATTAGAGCAAAGGAATGCATTTATACCCTTCTTGATAAGAATACACGCCCGTGGTTTACCAACCTCGCTCTTGTAGAAGAGATTGTAGTTGTAGATATTAAGGCCCATTACTTCGTCGTTCCTGACCCAAGGCTCCTGTATTAGGCTAATGTCGATGTCCTCTTCGCTGAGAAGTACGACTAGACTATCTGTAGCACACTTCGAGTGCTGCAGATTTATTTGGACTATCTTACTGGTCCGGTTCATCGCTCAGTTTCACTCCCATAAGGAGTTCGCCTGCACCGTCGACGCCCGGGTCCTCTTCTACTGGGCTGACTTCACCCAAGGAATACTCTTACCCTAGGTTTTCTAATGTCGAACCGAATCTTATAGTCGGCCTCTGCTAGGGCCTCCAAGGATTTGGAGCAAATCGCTAGGAGCATTGGCTTGTTTGTGGGCTTTCTCGGCTCTTCAACTTTGATGAGCTCCCACTCGTCTATTGCTGGTATGTTTTTATTATGCAGCTTTATACACCGCAGCAACTTTTCGCCAGGTTCGGCTATCGGAGGTAACCAAATGCGCGCACGGGGCCTCCTACGGATGTCCTTAGCTGGTATGAGCTTGAGCTTCAAGCCCTCGAATGCGTCGCTAATCTTTGCTACACACCCAGCGAGGAAGTCCAAGGAGAACTGGTCCGCGCATTTGATGACCCGGTATCCCCTCAGGTATTCCGATGAGTCAAACTCTGGATGAGGACGTTCGGGGTTGTCAATCTCCACCCACTTTTGCTGCACTGCTAGCGGCGTTCTGCTACCTTCGTCAATAATTGAGGTCTGAAGATGGTCTCTTGCAACGTCGCTGAAGTAGCGATGCTTGGTGGATGTTGCGGACTCCGCTACATCCCCCTGCTTCAATCGTTTGCGGTCAGCTCCGTTTCCACTCTCGTTTTGAGACCTATTCCTTTTTTGGGTTTCGCTGGATCCCATGGTGGCAGTACGTTCTGTTTGGAATTTCTCATACTCTTCCACCATGGCCATATATCTAAGCTTATCTTCCTCATCGCGCTCGTCTACACGTCAGGCTGCTGCATTTCTCTCGTTTTTGTCGAGCGTGTACAGAGCCTTCTGGTACCGTTGCTTCATGAACGCGTTTGAGGGCTTCCTATGCTTTTGCAGCTGGGTACTGCTGGTACCGGCCGCGTGCTTGCTACATGCTGGTTTTTCTTCCGGTGTACTATGGCTGGCACTACCGGTACTAAAATTTTCTAATTGCAAAACGGCGGTACTATGGCTGGCACATTCCGTTTTGCTACTGATTCCCGCTTTTTCCTCTGAGGTGCTATGGCTGGCACCACCAGAGGAAATCGCTGTCGGGTGTGGTGGTTTTGCAGGGATTTCAGGAGCTGTTCTTCCTCCGAAAGCGTCACATCTTCCCCAGCCTTTCGTTTTTGTTCTTGCTGTTGTTGTTGTTGTTGTTGTTTTTGTTTGGTTTCTTTGTTCTTTTGTGGTCCCACGAGTAGTTCGGAAGGGGTTCGTCGCTCGTCCGCAGAGCCGGTATGCATGGAGAAGGCACTTCTACAACCGACCTTGCCCGGGCATCGGAGGGGACCGTTCGCGACCAGCCACATTTTACTACCCGCTGGCCATTCATCCATCGGCACGGTGGTCTTCACACCTTGGCTTGGGTAGTGTTGGTGCGGTAATCCCCGAATTGCTCTCCTCAGCGGCTCAAAGCAACGTTTCATCTTGAAGCGTCAAGAAGTGCCGCAGAAGAATGCAATACTGGGCTTCCCTCTTAGTTCATGTTGCCATGGTGCACCCCACACTGTGAGGTATACCATGACATCATTTAAGCTTCCCCGCCACGGCAAGACGACCAACGTTGAGGAAGATCATCAATGTTACTGCCATATAAATTACTAAACAATTTCTCTGTATATAATAATTTAAATTAAAAAGCCGAAGAGACTTTCACGGCTGAATTGTCAGTTTACAATATCTATGTACGCATATTTGCATTTCCTTCAAACGTAACTTTCAAGAAAAAACTTAATGCTATCTTATCGCTACTTTTAATTAAGATGTTATTGCCAGAAATCGGAGTTTCAGAATATATGAAAGTTCAGTACGTGTTGTTCCTAAAACTGCTTTCCGATTGATTGGCGCCTTGCATTTTGCACTGCTGCAGAATATTTGTAAGAAAACTCTTTTTCGTGAAGATATGATTACATACATATGTAAATATTTAGTTTGATGCTGTAGCAAAAATACAAAATAGTGCTCTTGTCTTGTCTTGCCTTGCATATGGCGGTCAAAATAAAAATCTGGTAATGGATCAGTGTTTCGCCAAGTATCCAAATTCATATGGCTTAACCGAGCCGCAATTCAAAAACATATGGAATGATAAGCACACACGTTTCAGTATTTACGCCAATCTAATAAAGCTAAGCAAGCGTATGCAATATTTTTAAAATGCAAAAGCAAACGCAAGATACGAGAGGCTTTTGCAATACAAATCTACGATTGTTGACGACACGGAAGTGGAAATGATAACAACTGAGAGTACACTTACCGCTGAAGAAGAAACCACGGACATTGAATCCAGAGCTGATACAATTGAAACGTCCATTGCAGGTCTTCCATAGCGCCTCAACTGCTTCAAATGTGTCTGAACATTTACAATCTATTATCGACAGACTAGTACAACAGAATTTGAAACTTGAAAAATCAAATTCGTAAAGGTAGGTGAAGAAATCGCTAATTTTCTGCA
Source organism: Rhagoletis pomonella (assembly GCF_013731165.1). Classification (NCBI taxonomy): domain Eukaryota; kingdom Metazoa; phylum Arthropoda; class Insecta; order Diptera; family Tephritidae; genus Rhagoletis; species Rhagoletis pomonella. Next base: position 16,564 of record NW_023460138.1, read on the forward strand.
ATCACATCAGCAGTTCTTAATTGGCATTATCAATGAAATGAGATTTTCGTCTTTAACTTCATATCCCACATCAAATACGCGTTCCCGCCTTGCAAAGTTGTCTGCTGCAATTGCATTTCCTCGTGTTTGTGTTTTCTCCGAAATCGAGCGATTCGGTGAACTTGCTTTCTTGTCAGAAGTTATGGTAGCTTTGTTCCAAGCGTTAACTTGGAATGCACAACGAAACTGGATCCTTGCGTTATTACAACTTATCTTTCTCTATTTTCAAGCTATGAGAATAGCAATTATAATATCAATTGAAATTAGATCCCACAAAATATATATTACACATTTAACTGAATACAGCGCGAATATTTCAAGAACTACACGTCATACTTCTTTCAATTACAAATAACCAACAGTTTTGTTGTGATTTCTTCGATGGAAGTTTCATTGTTAACCAGCACGTCCAATTTCAAGGCCTTCGCATCTACATCACCAATACGAATCTGAAAAGGAAATGAATGAATAGAATAACAATAATAATTTACTAATTACTACCAAACTTACCCAATATTTACGCAGGTGGCGTCAGACGAAGATGGAGCGCACCAGCGTAAAGTTAATGTAACGAAAAATAAGAATAAATAAAAGACACAGCGGTTTTAGTACAGTGCAATCAAAGGTCGTTTTATTTGTAGTTATCTGTGCGTTTAAATATTTTCATACACAAAAATGGGCTTACCAAACGAGGTGTGACAGCTGCGATATCTCCTTTCAGACGGTCTTCTAAGAAGTGACAAAGTGCTAACAAACGAAAAGGGATGTAGCCAACCGCACAGTAACTTTCGTTAAGTTTCCCCTCCAATAAGTTACCGTACAGTGGGGCTTATTGTTAGCGGCTGGAAAGATAGCCGTAACTTATGTATGTGTTTGTGTGCTCTTACATCAAGTGACAAAACGCGGATTAGTGTGGTGCAATATATTTAGGTCGCGGACCTAAACAATATAGAAAATATTTTATATTTCCTACCGGGCTGCTCATGCGGAACAGTTCTCTTGCGCTCACTAACACAGCCACAGTTTTACTTTTGCCAGCCTATAGCAGTGGTGCACAGCGTTGGCAGAGCTCCCAATACAAGCGCAATATTTTTGTATCTGTATGTGTGTACTCAGCAAACCAGCTCGCGCATGTGATGCTTACAGCATGAAGCACAAACGCAAACTGACCGGCTGCTAGCGGCGCATAAGTTCGGTAGCTGCGCACACACGACCTGTGTAGCCGCGAATCATTTTTAGTGGTAGCCAAATTCCTTTAAAAAAAGGGCTAAAAAAGAGCTAAAAAAGGTCGTTATGGCTAAAAATGGTAGCTACAATTTTTTACCAACATATACCAGTATATATAAGTATACACGCAAACATTTTCAATAAGTAATGGTATAGAAAAACAATGAACTCTGTAAAAAAAACTAATATTTTATCCAACCAAAAACCTTTTTGTATAAAAGGGGAAATATACGACGCCAGCTTGCTGGCTCCATCAAGTGATTGTACCATCAGGCTCGAAGCATATAACTTACCAGAATGCTGGTACAATATTTATTTCTACAAATGAGATCGAGGAAAGATTGAAATGATTAGAGCCGAAATTTCATAATTTTTCTACCATTTTGTTAAACACTGTTTTTTTTTTTTAATTCACAACGACCATATCGTGAGCTTAGTATTCCACAAACACGGCTTTGGCTCATATAGTGCAAGAAATTTCCGCCAAAATATTTTTACTTAGAAAATGGAGCTAATTTCACTACTCACGACACCAGCATGCTGGTACAATCATAAAATTTTCAAATAGTTTTCGAAGTCGCACCAGCAGCTGGTACAATCACACCACAAGAACATGCACGGGCATTCGACTTGTTGGGTCATTTAAAAAATTAAGCATATTAAGAGCCGTCAACTTATCTATTTTAAACTATAGTTAAATCGTTAATAGATAAGTTAACAGCCCTAATGCCGAATTTCCACTAGGCATTAAAATGAAAAAAAATTTATGCCAGTTGAAAAAATGCCATGTGGATATGAACTTAATTACTATTTTTTTAATGTAATGACACGATTTTTGTCATTTGTCATTTTTGCCATTTAATGCCTAGTGGAAATTCAGCATAACACTTTTACAGTATGTATGTATAAAAACGTAAGGAACATATAATACATACTATATGTATATATATCAGTCTTTCTTAGTTTAAAAAATCATCTCTTACATAAATAAAAAAAAAATTAGATCAAATTAAGCATATACAACTTTTTAATACCAAGTATGAATAAATTCTCCAAAGGGCTAAAAAAGGGCTAGGGGCAATTTTAAATTTATGTGGCCAAAAACAGTATGTGGTAGCTAAATCTAGCTACCAAAGGGCTTAAACGGCAACACTGCACACGACTTGTGTGTGAAAGCCGACTAGCTCCCGGAGACTCCCGTGTGCATCACTGACCTATAGCCATCAAAATATGCTCTCAAAAACTCAAGAGCGCTAACGTTATTAACATTAGTGGTATTCATCTAAACCGATAACTTTATCAAACAGATAATCTTATAAGTTTATGCACTCTGTTACATGAACGACCCACACTCTCTTTTCGTTTACACATGCGACAATAGTCGTGTTTTCTTTGGTTATAAAGCGCAGTGTCACTAACTTTATACTACTAGCACGGGGATAAAGAAATTATAGAAACTACCTCACTAAATTGGAAAAAATTATATTTACGAGATATCTATTTAAATAAATGTACATATAACATAAAGGCTATTTATTTGAAGCAATTATAAGAAACAATGGCAGAATGTCTGGTTGTGTATGAATTCATTTATCACGGCTACCGAACTTTGCGAATTATCAGTGAAACAAAACAAACAGACGGGATAATAATTGAACCAGATCTCTATCAGGATCATATCGTTGTTGAATTTGCGTGCAAATTTTGTATGCGGATCCCGATTATTGCCTAAGAAAACATAGCTAGAGTTGCGACAGAGTGGCATTGTCTTCAGTTTATCAAGTTTATTCAGTGAAATCGCTGGATAAATTTATCAGAAATGTGTAAACGAGTTTCCATACAAATTTTGACAGTTCATTTATAAGGTTTACACAATTATAAGTTTATACGGTTGACAATGCATTTATAAGGTTTGATGAATACCCTTATTATCTTCACGATAAACGAATTTGCATGAGGCATATTAAAAAGAGTTATGGTGCCCACACTCACCAACATGTACGTACGCCGTGTCTGTTTGACGTAGCAACATATAAAATTTACTGTTGATAGAGAGAGAGAGAGAAGCACGCGTAACCGTCGCACGTACACGGTGGTGAGTTTTCATTTACATAAGTTTGATCGTGTCAGCTGACACGTTAACGTACGTGAGCGTGGCGTATTATGCTTTAAAAAAAAATCTGTGTGAAATTTGGAATTTTTTGGTCAATATCCTAGGCTCGACCAAGCGCATCAAAGCTCAATATGCTCAAAAAATAAAAATTAATAAATAAATAAATTAAAAAATTTTTGTACTAAAATTGCAATAATCTTCGAAAGTATTAGTCCTACATAATTTGGTATATGGACCTTTTATGTAAAGAATCGAAGTTAGCTAAGACATATTTTTTTTAGTACTTGGACTTTGATTGACTTGAGCGAACATAGGATATTGACCAAAAGTTTTCACATTTCACACAGATTTGTTTGCTATTACCAATTAAAATTCCAAAAAAGTGGATTTTCAGCCCACGCTAATGTGCATATGTAATGGCCACTCGCTCGCACAACGCAACGGGACAATGCAATTTTTACTTGAACCAGGGATGGAAAACGAAGTTTTCAAATTGTACCTAATTTGAGAAAAAATATATACAGTGCCGGGCAAAAGTATTGGCACCGGGAGAATTTTTCGCAATATATTCAAAGTTTTTTTTCTAATATATTCTCAATATTTTTTAATAAAATATAGTTCACACCTCACCATAAAACATAAAAACAAAATCTCTAAACTTTGTGCAAAACTCAGGAAAAATCAGTAAATTTGTGTACTAACTTGCAACTTTCTATTCAGATTTGTTGGAAAAATTCTAGGTATGCAGTTTATATCCCATTCCATTCTAATTTGGTTTAATTTAATTTGCGTTTGGGTGAAATTAATATGCTTTTGGGTTAAATTAATTTGCGCTTGGGTTATATTAATTTGCGTTTGTTTTAATTTAATTTGCGTTTGGGTTAAATTAATTTGCGTTTAGTTTGATTTAATTTGCGTTTGGGTTAAATTGATTTGCGTTTGGTTTAAATAAATGTGCGAATGCTATAATTCCGCGGGGGTGAATGGTGATCGATCTGCGATGCGAACACCATTGATCCGCAGTCATAACCATTCTCGTTCAGTTCAGTTCGCCAATTCTGAAAAGCAAGTTAATTGCATTTTTTAATCAAGTAACACCACACATCGACGGTCAAGATTTTTGAACCGATCATTTTTCTTTTCGTCTTTCGGTATAAGTTCAAGCAACGTAGCCGATAACACGGTCAATATTAATTGAACCAAACTATTAATTTTTCTTTATTTTTGTAATTTCTTTGGGTCTTCAGTCCCAATAAAATTTGAAACTCGTATCAAACAAATCTCGTTTAACATTCTCAAACTGGTTGAATATTCTCAGTCTTGATCTTTGTTGCGTACCTTGTTGGCGACAGAAGGGACCGAAGGAGATACAGGTAATACTCCCAAGTATTCAAGGCCTTCGCTGCATCCCGGGAGCAAGCATCTTGGTCCATAAAAAGATTCGAGCTAGTGCGTTAAACGCCATTCTCAGCCCACGTTCGGTATAATATTAAACAAAATTTTGGACCGAAAATCACATGAGATATACAACCAATTGAGCGTGAATTTTTTGTTAAACTAATTAGATTTAAAGCAATATTCAAATAGTGATCGATTTATGCGGCATTATTTTTGAAAGTGGATATTCAAAACGACATAACACATATAAAATAATAATAATAATAAATAATAAACTGAAGTAAATACTGTACTGATTTTAGATCGAGTATTTCGGACTTTACGTCTACCGTTGGCAGAATTTTTTTAATAATCGGAATTTACAACTTGGTATTTGAGTCTTTGAACATGGAATTGTTTCCCATTCTCGATGCAACTTATTTGACAGACGAACAGCGACAGATCGAAGGGGAGATATATAACCTATATCCAGCGCCGGTTCAATGGACCGACACCGAAATAGCCGCCCTCAATGGTAAAATATTTGCTTACGTTGGCCAACCATGGTTGATAAAATCCCATGCCATACACCAAATGAATGAGTTGGAAATATGTGAGAGAGCATATCGGGAACGGAAGGCGAATGAGGTGTTAACCCCTCAGGGTCGTCCTTTAAATGTCGCTAATCAGATCGAACACGTAATTGATACGGGTGATGCAAAACCCGACATGAAACGCCAGTATCCAGTATCGCCATATGTGGCTGAACAAGTTCAAGACGAATTGGATAAAATGCGTAGTCGTGACATCATTATGACCATCGAAGAAAGCCCTTGGCGGTCACCAATTCTGGCTGTAAAGAAGAAAGACGGAACGTGTCGCGTGTGCTTGGACGCAAGAGAATTGAATAAAATCACCGTTACAAATGCCTATCCAATTACGGATACTAATCAAATTTTAGCTCGACTAAAATCAGCAAAATACCTAACCTCCTTCCTTTGACAAAATCGAGTCAACTGAAAACCGCTTTTGCATTCCGTAACAGACTTTACGCTTTTCGTCGCATGACGATGGGTTTGAGAAATTCACCGGCCACATTAGCCATTCTCATTGATAAAATTTTCCGTGATTTGGTTCCACATGCATTCGCATATGTGGATGATTTCATAATTTGCACTTCGACGTTTGAAGAACACGTTAAGATATTGGCTATCGTTGCAAAACGTCTGGCTGGGGCCTGCACAACCATCTCAACATTCAAATCGAATTTTTGTTGTAAACGATTGGAGTTCCTGGGCAAAACGGCAAAGGAAGTCAGACGGTTCGTTGGTGCAGCAGGCTGATACCGTAAATTTATTCCAAATTTTTCGGAGGTCACAGCTCCCCTTTGTGAATTGTATACAGGAAACCGAAAAAGACCCATTGAATGGAATACCGCTGCTGAACAAGCCTTTCTCAAACTCAAAGATTGTTTAACTACCACTCCCGTTCTGACTATGGCCGATTATTCAAAACCATTCAAGGTTTATACCGATGCCTCACATCCGTGATCGACATTGACCCAAACACGTGCGATAAATGGTACAACAAAATGCATGCCATGGCTTCAAACATCGGCGCAGCCAGAATGAAATTTAGGGGGGGGCTCGACCCTATTAAGCTGGCATTTCAGGGTACTATTTTGTATATATGTAAGGAAAATTTGAAAGGTAGGGGGGGGAGGGGGCTCGAGCACTCCCCTGCCCCTACCTGGCTACGCCCATGGTCTCAAAACAACCATTAGATAGATATAAAATCGAGAACAACCTTCTATATCATCGATTGAAATTTTCCAATCAAAGTGCGTAAATACTGTGGATACTTTGTGTACCATCTTCTAACAGAGCAGTCCTCGCTGAAAATCATAACCAACATTCGCATCAGGGTGTTTGGAAAACTTATAGACGTATCTCACAACGCAATTACTGGCCAAATATGTATGAGTCCGTTTACCAGTATGTTCGGCAATGTGAACTATGCCACCGCATTTAACCAGGTCTAAGCGACAAAAAAAAAGCATTAAACTTCGATTACGTGCTCACATGGCTGACCTTCTTGAACATTTCTCCTGGGAAAACCATATTTCTCGTGTTATTCATGATATTAACACTTCAGTTCAGTATGTGAAAGATGGAAACGAATATAAATTATTATTGGATGTAAATCCATACCATACACAGGATGTGGAACAGCGTAAAGTTCTGGCTGATGAACTTCGAGACAAACAGTTCGAACAATATCAACAAACCGCACATCGGGCATTGACCCACAGAAGAGAACGCCATTTCGAGATAGGCTCGGAAGTGTACATTCCCAATCCTTAACAGTCCGTGGCCGGAGAGCGCTATGCACAAAAACTAGCCCCACCAAAAATTAGAGCCTATGTTTCACGGAAACTTGGTTCGAATTCATATAAACTGATCGATGCTAAACACCGAGTGCTTGGCAATTATTCCGCCGATTTAATCACAACACGTTGACTCATTCAGTACATTCGCCTTCTCAAGAATTTCGATGAATACATGGCGGGCCTCCATACTCCATTGATTCTGCCTTACAGGGTACCCGGCTTGAATAAATTAATTAAGTTTAGTTTTGTTATATCCATAGTTTTGTTATATTATATCCTCAGTACATTGCTAGTAAAGCGATCAAAGCACACAAGAAAAGATTCATAACCAAATCATTTACCAATGCCTTTCAGCTACCGTAGCTTATGTAATGCGTACTGAAACTTAATAGTAAAGACGGAACATGTGTACATACATATGCGCTCAGAGGCGAACTGAACGGATCAGGATGGGGTTAACGAATATTATGTAGAACGATTTCGATGTAAGGGGTCTAACGTCCAGGCCGTGAATCGCATTCAAACCACCATTCTCATATCCCTACTAAACGCTCCACAGGTTTTTTTGTTAACGTGTCGCTGAAGATGAGAGGGGGATAATGATCACTTATTTTTATTGGCCAAATAATAAACATAAGAACGATTATGAGAAATGTAAACATAACAAAACTGTCAAAGCTTAACTTCAAAATGGGGGGATTGCCAGATGAATGTACGTAACCAATAGTTATTCAAAACACGAACCACTATATCAGTATAGGCACGAATTGACATGACCACTATGAAAACGCCCACACTGACATACGATAAAAGAATCGGTGGTCACATACCACGAGGCTAGAAAAATATATTTCCTTTTTCCGAATTGGACACGGAGCGAACCACACTCATCAGCCCTCGCAAGAACGGAATTACAACCAGGTATTAAAGTGTATTAAAAGCTGGCGACATTCGGGGCGTCGATACTCACCCCTCAGTGGAAAGTGGAAAGTGAAATCGGCTGCGTCCAAGCAAATATAAGGAAAAAGGCTGACTGTAAAAAGCCTATTTTTCTTGTATCGAGTTAATAGAGGCAAAAGGTGCCGTCACATTCCTTCCGGCAAATCCCCAGCCATGTTATTGCGTAGAATAAAGAAGTTGTTAGCATCAAATCTGGACTATTCATTTGACAGCAATTGAATCACCATAAGCCGATAATACAAAATCATTACACGTAAGTCAGCCACTTTCTTGCCACCATCCATTGGAAACGAGCTATCCATCAACCGTAAATAAAGATCACTGTTTGGACCGACAAACTAAGGTCAAGCAAATCATAGGATTCCTAAAATATGCTAAACGGCAACTATATTTTCTGCATTTTGTGTACTCGCCCTCTTCTTAAAATATTTCAGCCAATCAGAACTCACTTCGCAACTACGTCATTGGAGGAAAACAAATTTTTGACAGCACCATGTCGTAACCTTCTATTCTATGAACCTTGGTTGACACCCATGATCCAACTACACAAGATCTGACAAGATGAAGCAAAAGAAAAAAGTAATTTTCTGTCTGACGTTTGTAATTTCGGCGCCATGTTACTTTCTTTGAAAAGTAAACAAAGAATATGAAGACGAAGCATTAAGAAAAAAAATTCAAGCAATTTTGTAGCACATGTTTGCGCTAACAAATTTATTATTCTTGTACGTGTTTACAACCTATCACCGCGCACTAATTTTAGTTACATTTGCACTATATTCATTATTGAAAATCGCTTAAAAATCACTGAAATAAACCACCGACAAAATACCCATAAAGAAAGAAACAAAACAGAAATAGCAAACTTCAAAATTACGAACGTCACACACTTGTTTCTCAATCACTATTACAAATGGCTGATTCCCAACCGGTCAGATCTGTTCTAATTGGTTCATGGTTGACACCCATTCACATAGAGAATGTGAATGCAAAAGAAAAACTCAATCATGTATGATTGTACGTTTATGTGATTGGAATCTGTCATTATCATTCAGTACTAATACTATTTGTTGTATCAGGGTTGAATTTTTTGTACTCAAAATGTGAAACCAGTAGATTGCCATCTACCTTAAAGTAAGTAAACAAATAATTATTTGCTGCTAAAATATTTTTCTAAGCGTTTGGCTGAGCTTCTCCTCAAACTTGAGGCATGAGTTCTGTTGTTGTAACACAAATGGAGACACCTACATAGTTAGGGCTGACTCCGAACGCCAAATGATTTTATAAGATGAGTTTTCAAGGCAGAAGTATACTCGAGGGTTTGCCATTGCGTGCCGAAGGACGACTGCTATTTTGGGTTATGATCTGACCAGGATTCTAACCATGGTCCTATGGAGTGGAAGTACGGACATATAATCACTCTGCTGCGGCCGCCGTAAGTACATGCTATACATATGTATGTATACATACTACGCTTGCAAACAATTAACAACATTTTGTGATAAATAGTTTTACAAATGTATTTGCACTTCAAATTTGTGTTTTAGTGAAGTAAATAAATTATTATTGAAAATTAATATTTTAATAAATAGATATAAAAATGTTTATATTTAGTAACTCTTAGAATTTTCTTTATTTGTAACAAATGACAGATATAAACAAAATAAAAAAATAATTGTAATTTTACAAATTTAAAGCAAACGGGCGTTCTTTACAAAAAAAATGTAGTTAGGAATCGAATTGCGCATATTTTTTTTACAATACCAAGCACCTCCAAGAAGTGTTAAACCACTAAATAGCTTAAAAAACGCTTTCAAAAATTGGAAATGAGGGAGAAGGGTAGTGTTCAATTGTGATCGAAATTGCAGGCAAAATTTTGTGCGTGTGTGATTAATGTTTAACTTATTTGAAGAAATGTTGCCCGTCGTCATTAAGAATAAGCAAACCAATACCCCCGCTTCCCACTGGTGGTTACATAATTAGTCTGTTCCAATAGCAGTCCGGTTTACAGGATTTAGTCAGAACTTACAGGAAGTCGTTCCTATTGACATAAAACCATAGGTGGGAACACTTTTGAGAGAGAAACTGAGCAACTATTCCTAGTCAGAAGTTACATGATTTAGTCCGGAGTTTGTTTTCCTGTAAGTTCATGAAAAGTGTCAAACGATCAGCTGATTTGCATCTGCAAACAAAAACAGAAAGCGGTGCAAGCAAAGAACCTTATATATGTAAAAAAATGGAAGTTAACAACAAAATATTTGAATATGTATAGATTTTAATAATTATTTAGTGATATTTCAGCCAAATCGGTGTTGTACCAATGACATGTAAACAAACCAACTGACGTTTTTACGTTCCCGTGCACTTCTGCATCTGTTCTCCTTTTACTTTCACTTGAGAGAGTAAAATTGTAGTTTGACAGTTCCACAGGTTTTATTCCGAAGTTCAAAGGAGCAGACTAAATACTTGAATAGCCCCTTAATTAACATGTGCTTGTTTTGTGCACGCACGGCCAGTTAAACAGGCATGTCTGAATAGATTTCGTTCATCATTCTTAGCTATTGGATGAGAATTTTTATTGTTATGTGTTGCAAACAGACATTTTAGGAACTAAATGCGTTCTAAAATCTCTGTACACAAGCGCACTTATTTTTAACAGTTTCCAGTTTATGTAATATTAATCAACAGCTTTTATTTATTTTATGTATTATGTGATTTTTGGAAGCGTCGAATACAAAAAAGGGCTGTGACTGGGTTTATGTAATTTGAAATTGTATTGATGATTACTAATAATAATAGAAAGGCGCTTACATATCGATGGTCCTCTGCAATAACCACACAACTCAAAATTTCATATATTTCAGTAGAGCCAATTAAAGATTTTTTGTTTCGTAATTTAGCAATAATATGTCTGGGAACGTAATTATTCCGGATTATTTGCAGTCATACTGTAAGCTTTCAAATTATGTCTTTTTCTAAACCTGAAATTTTAAATTGTGCCGTTATTGCAGAGGACCATCGACATATGCTAGTGTTTGGGCGAGCTACTCCTCCGATTGCGGCATGCGCCTTGATGTTGTCGCAAAAAGGGGAGGGACCTACAGTTTTACGCCGCCTCCTGCCGGGGGCCGACTACTATTACAAAAACATTTTCTTTTTTTATGTTGGCCGGAACTGGACTCGAACCCTCACCCTGCGGAATGGTAGTGCGCACTTCTAACCACTACACCACAGCGATCGCTTAATTAATTTTAATCATTAATGGCGATTAACCATTTATTCGTTAATTTTTAATCATTCATAGACTAACATTTTGTCGACAATACTCTCATAAGATAGTCCCAAGAATAGAATTTTTCACAAAAGAGAAAAGTGATTTTCCTCAAAACTTTTGAATGACGTCTTGACTGAACTTACTAATTCGGAAACTATTACTTATAAAGTCTGGGTAATGAAATACAAATTTTTATATTATATTTTCCATATATATTAGGAGACTTTTGTTGTTTAATTTATTTTTTGCACATAAACTTGTACCTTGAACTTCTTTTTCCATAAGTGAGGATGTCAAAATTTTTATAGATATCGGATGTACCGCAATTTTCTAAAAAGATCTCTAAATAGATTAGTTCATGAAAATTATTCCAAACGAAAACTTAAAATTGATAAAAAATCTTAACTAAATTTAACTAGTTTATATTAGAAGTTTTAAGTTTATCCCACTGTAAGTGTGAAATCAGTTGCCATGTGTTTCTATGATACAAAAAACCACCTGACAATTAAGCATATTGTAAAATTGCATGCTACCATACGCAGTATCTAAAATCCGTCAAATTGTGTTATTAATTTTTCGTTCGTTTAAAACATTTTATTCTTAGAATCGAAATTTTACCAAGCAAAATGTATTTTGTTTTTTAAATAAATGAGACTAATGCTCAATAAGATAATAATTGTTGTTCTCATTTGCATACTTCACACCAATTCCAATATTCAACAGTGAAATATATTTTAATTTTACCCAAATAAAAAACGATATAGTTTAATGGTCAAGCACATATGGAGGATTCACAAGAGGTGTTAAGTGTCGTAATGTGATAAAGTCTTAAAAGTTTTAAACGTAAAATAGCACCTAATACTTCTTTAGGCGTTTTTTAACATAATCAAAATGTTTTTAAACTATTAGGAAATATATTATTGGCTCTTATTATACCCAATGAATCTTTCAAACCGCTTTTACCCGTTACTTTATATTGAACAAATTAGACATTACGACGTCTTACACGAATTGTGAATCCCCTAAATATGCACATCAAAATTTGTAATTTCAGTGTTCGAATTATATCAGAAACAATCGCACCCGATATGGAAAACTTTATTAACCTAGATGTAAAGTTTTTGCGAAGTGTTTATTGAATTTAATGTAAAATTTAAACATTTTTAATATAAGATATTAACTATTTTTAAAAGGTAAATGTTAATACAACTGTTTTATATATAATCCCTAATTTATGATATAAAATCCCCTTTACCAAAAAACTTAAATTAGGTAACACCGCTTCGAATTTTTACAATTGAGCAATTGTCAAAAATCTGCCTTTTTATCAAAAAGTTGTTTACCAGGGTGTCTTTGAACTAATGATTGGTACTGAAATAAAGAATGCAAACACATAAAAGATTGTAGGCTTTTCAATGCTTATTCAGTGTTAAACCCTTTTTGATTTGGCATTGGTTTTTTCAATCTTGCTATGAATATGTTGATGTGTGAATTCATAACTGCTTTGAGTGAATGGAAAATTTAAAAATTATAAACCTCAATCTTAAGCGAGGAATAAGTAATGAAAACTGAATAGAAAAAAATTGTTGATTTAATATTGAAAATGATTTCACACTTACACAGCTCTGTCTTCAACATGCTGGATGGGAGGGCAAGGGACAGTCTGACAAAGCATCCTTACAAATGTGTCGATTCAGACGAGGAAGTTGTTTAATTACTAATGCACTTCAATTTTGCATACTCATAATTGTTTTATTTTTTTTATATTTAGCGGAAACTTATAAAAGTAAAACATGCAGTCGTCATAGCAGCAGTAATTTGAAAGTGGCCAGAGAACGCCAGCAGTTACTTGAAAGCAACTTTTGAAAAGATCTACAATATAAGTCGAAAAGTTGTAACGAAACTGAATTTTTGTGAACCAGTATAACTGATTTGCAACTGTTAATATATATCAAAATAAAGGAAAATTGATTACCTTTCTGTCGGCTATAATATTGCTAAAATCGCTTAAATTTTGTATGGAAATTTTGCAGCTTTTGAAAACATCTATATATAAGTCGAAAAAACGCAATCAAACTTTGCATAGTTGTAATGAAACTGAATTTTTGTGAACCAATATAAATGATTTGCATCTGTTAATATATATCAAAAGAAAGATAAATCGATTACCTTTCATTTGATTATAATATTGTTAAAATCGCTAAACTTTCTTACAGAAATTTTACAACTTTTGAAAATATTATATATAAAATTTTGCAAATTTGTCATAAAATTGAATTTTTGTGAACCTCTATAAATAATTTGCTCTGTTAATATATATCAAAAGAAAGGTAAATCAATTACCTTTCTTTTGATTATAATATTATTAACATCGCTTAACTTTTTTATAGAAATTTTGAAACTTTTGAAAACATCTATGTGCAAATGAGTAATACTAATAATAAGAAATTAAACAACCACAAATGTGTGTATGTAAAAATATATTTATTAATGTTAATTACAATTTTTATTCATAATATTGATTATTAATTATATATATTAGGTAAACAATGCATTTTGAAAATAAATTTTGCAAAATAAAAATCAAAAAATTTTAGGATTTTTTATTTAAAAAGTTTCTAAGGTTATTTTGAATTCGCTGTGAACAAAATGCAACCCAGCGCCGGCTGAAGGGGGTAATGCTAGACGAGTGCAGCTATGTATATGTTTTCCTTACGAATTATCTGAATGAGTACGAGATTGATGCAAGGCTCACACGTACAGGGGGAAAGTGGTGACAATCTGCACAGCGCCCATACAAATGTCACCAGTTTTGTTACCAGTTTTCAAGTGACCGAAACCCGCGGTTTCACCAGATTTGTCACTACTTATGGCTGGCAGAGCAGTGATTGAGACAATTGGAAAATAATGCAAGGATTAGTGAAAAAGTGTGCATGTATTGCTATTGTCATGACAGTATTGTCCGGGTAAACACTAATACGGCTTTCCCACGCCACCCCAATTACGTATTTCGCTCTCTCATTCGTAATTCGCAATCCCATTATCATGCGAATCAGGGTGTCCAGATTGTTTAAAAAGAAGAGACATTTATTTATTTAAGAAATGAGGTTGTACCTGTAAACTCAGTCTTTTGTAGTACATAAACAGCTTTCAATTACAAAACGCAATCGTCTGATACAGACTAATCTTAAATCTAATGTAAAAATATAATTGCAATACATTTTAATACAAACAGTTATCTTAAACTTAAAATTAAAAAAATTAAGAAAATTAAATTAAAAAATAATATTAAGATTGAATAGTAGTCGTTAAATAGTCAGTCATTGCAGTTGGGAAACCCAAAAATAAAAACACAAAGAAGAAAGGAAAAACAAAAAATAGATAGAGAAATAAATAGGGAAAAGAGAACTGTTAAATTGCAATCACACTTATCGCACAGAGGTGAAATACTTGTGTATTACTTTCTTGTAGTTGTTCCTATTCAACGCAGCTTTCATGGTATCAAGAATGGAATTCCACAGCCTCACAGCATTAACATAAAATAGCCGAGATGAGGGCAAATAGGAAAATTTAGGGAAATCAGATTTTGATGCCTAGAAGACTTAGGTAATTCTAACCTGTAAATATATATACAGTCTCTGGCCGAAAGATATTCAAAAATGCTGCATCCAAGAATTTTGTTTTTCCAGAAAGAGATGTGGTCATATTTTGTGAGGCCATAAACGTAACGCGTAACACTATTGAACGCAACATCAATTTTGTGATACGAAGTAAAATCAAGTTGAATAGCTAGCTTTCTTCTAGTCTCTAAAAGCGTAAAAGAAGCTGACATTCTCAATGTACGTACAAAAAAAAATACATTTCTAACAACTTTATTTATATGGACAGAGCAGCTCAACATAGAGTTAACAACGAAGCCTAGTTTCTAAGTTTGTCTGTAAACGTAAGGATACTATTACTAACAAACATTTTTGGAATATCTTCAACATGTACAACTTTGTTACTAACGGGTAACAGATATGACTTCACAGCATTTACGCAAAGACAATTATCACGTGCCCATTGCGATATTGCAGACAAGTCACTATTTATTTTATAACACAAATCCTCAACAAGACAAGGCTAGACAAATACAATTGAATGTCGTCAGCATAGGCATGAACATTAACCTACTTACACACAGAAAAAACATCATAGACAAAGAGACTAAACAAAAGGGGACCTAGCACGGAGCCTTACGGCACACCGGAGGCAACAATACAAGATTTGGATGAGGCAGATTTGCACATCACCTTTTGACTTCTTCCCGCGAGGTAGCTGGTCATAAGCTTAAGAGAGCTATCAGAGAATCCAAAATAATATTTAAGCTTTGTACAAAGCAGGTCATGATTTACTAAGTCAAATGCCTTAGTAAAATCAAGAAGGCAGAGAAGAGTTAAGTCACCATTGTCAAACTGTATTTTCAACATAGCCGTAAAGCAGCTATGATAAGGTCTAAATCCTGACTGAAACGGAGATAAAAGATTATTTTCTTGAACGAATGATGAAATTTGCTCTGCCATCAAAGACGCACACACATTTGAGAATACTGGAAAAATGCTAATTGGCCTGTAGTCGCTAGGTTCAGAGGCGGTATTCTTTTTGGCGACAGGAATAATCACAGCTTTTTTCCACTCCGTTGGAAAACACGAAGTTGTGAAGCATTGATTCATTATATGTGTGAGAGTTCCTAGAATAAATGGCAGCACAAGTTTCACAAAATGTAAGGATATATCATCCTCAGCAATAGCATTAGACTTGACGCTCATAATTGAGTAGTCCACTTGCAAAGTGCGCTATGTAAAATTTTTTCGATTTTTAGTTTTTGGTGGTATTTAAAGTAGTTTCATGTGCTCTAACAACAGAGTGCAAAATCTTTTTATATTCTGAAAAAATAGCATCAAGCGTTAAGTCTTCTTCCAAAAGTCGCTGTCATACTTATTTATAAACTTTCAAAAGTATCCATCTTCTGATGAACTTAGAAAACTGCTTTAGGTCGTATAGACTGTTAATGTTATGTTGCAATTTTATAAGGCTCTTATTTATCCAAATTTTCAGGTAATAATAAAAAAAAATTAATTTAAATGTTACTTGTGGTCGTAGTCGTTTTTTCAAATTTATGGCTTTCTATTATAAAATCACATAACGCTGTTTGCAACTACTCAATTGACTTCATAACGTCTGCTTCTGTAACTCCATTAAATTGAAACTTTTATCTCAATGCAAAATGGCTATTGCCGTTTTGAGCTAGAGAACTGTCGCGGCTTTTGCAGGCATTATTAAAATATTCCATGTAGGGAAAGCTACCAGTTGTGAACCAGAATGCTACCAGTTTGCGTTTCAGCCCAACTAGTTCACGTTGTATCCTTTTTCAATGTTAGCGACTGGTATTTTTAACATGGCGGTGTCATAGGAGATGCCAATTGTCCGCTCCTGCATCAGCACGCTACTAGTAGAAACACTAGTAGCATCATACCAGTTGACGGGATAGACTGCCTATTCATCCCCCGTGAAAAGCATAAGTAGAGCATTTTGCTCGCGGCGCTGCAACAGTGGCAATGGTCGACAGAGTAAAGCTTTGGCACGCCAAATCAAGAGATCCGAGTTCGAATCTCAGTGAGCGAATCTTTTTTTTATTTTTGTTTTTTTTTTGTAAATTTGTTTATTTTTTATTTATATCTCTTGTGTAATTTTTAAATTTATTGTTTTAAAAATAACAAAAAATTATTTATTTTCATTATTTATGGTATTTCAGTATTTAGATTTTTTCCAAATCAAATTAAATTCATGTACAATATTTATTTTATATTTAAATTTAAATTTGAAATAATTATTTAAATTAATTTACTTACTTTACTTTAACAACCTTCACGCACACTTGAACCTGAGATCTCAGAACAGAATCGGTAGTCTCCACTCGACGCGACAGCCGACATTTGTGATGAAAGTAATTAGCCACGTTTTAGTTTTGGTTATGCCTATTCAAAGACAGATGTCGCTGATCGCATAAGTTTGTGGGCACAACGTCAGACTGCAAGCACCTGGCAGCACCGTCGCAGCTGTCAAAACCAAACTTGACAAGTCTGTCGCTGTCAAGAACTATTCAAAATTCAACAGTCGACTAGTTGACACACGATTTTGCTACAATTTCATCACTCATCGCTTTTCTTGGAATTGACTTTTCTCTGTAGTACTTTAAGTTTTATATATTGAATAAAGTAACGTTGTGTTTGTGTTAATTCATTATTCTGCTTGCTTTAAACGAAGGACGTGGTAGCTACGGTGACTATTGGTGACCCCGATTGAAACATGGAAGTTGACGAAGCTACTGATCCGCACGAGGCACCAACTTCTTTCCAAGATGTAGCCTCATCACGTTCACCGCTCAACGCTTTCCCGGACAATGCATACTCCACCGGCAATATTTTAGCTTCCCGCGCCGTGAAACTACCACCGTTTTGGAAAAACAATTGCGCATTGTGGTTTTTGCAAGTAGAAGCTGCTCTTGAAATAGCGCAAATTCGCACTACCTTACGTGGCCGATATTATAACTTCGCCACCAGCGGATGGCAAATACGCAGCACTAAAGAAAAGGCTTATTAGCACATTTGAAGAAACGGTGGAGGCCAAATTACGTCATCTGCTTCGCAACACTACCTATATTGAAGGAAACCCCTCGCAATTCCTTCAGCAGCTTAAAAACTTGGCTTCGGGTAAGGTACCCGATGAAATTTTACGAACGATATTTATGGAGCAGTTGCCCCAGAACGTGCGATGCATTTTGGCAATTAGCGATAGCAGCGATTTAGACTACTTTGCAGTGCAAGCAGACAAAGTATTCGCAATGCCAAACAACATTATGACGATTGATAAAAGCGCAAATGCAACGCAAAGCAGCAACAAACAAACAGCAATCGCTACGTCTGATTTCAACGATTTCAAAGCTGAAATTCAGTCACTTTCTTCAGCCGTGGAACAAGTTAAAGGTGAAGTTAAGCGATATCGTTCTGCAAAATCTGAGAGTGGTTTGTGCTACTATCATACGCGTTTCGGTCGACAAGCTAAAAAGTGTCGGCAGCCGTGCGAATATAACAAAAACAATTTAAATTAGAAAGGCCTTCGGTAATTTTAGTAGGCACAGCTGAAGGTCCATTTACATCTCGCCTACAAATCATAGATACAACAAACCATCTTAAATTTTTAGTAGACACCGGCGCTGATATATCGGTGCTACCAAGGAGAGTTCTTGATAAATTCAATCCAGACACACACAAATCTGGCTTTACACTTTTTGCAGCAAACGGCTCAACTATACGAACATATGGCACCAAAACGCTGTCGTTGGACATCGGTCTCAACCGCACATTTACCTGGCCATTTACTGTTGCCGATGTTGACCACCCGATACTCTGCGCTGACTTTATAAAGCATAAGCTTGTAGATTTACGAAACCGTAGATTACTCGAATCTCAAACAACCGAAACAAAGCTACGAGCAGCATCTTCATCGGTACTAGATAAAACGGCGGTGGCGCAACGATCGACTACAACTACTACCCCTGCGTCGATGGCAACAGCTCAGTCTTCTCAGCTGACTTCAATTACAGCAAACAGCCCGGTCTACGACATTGTTACGGAATTTGAAACATTGACTATGCCAATCAAGCAAAGGTCGCCAAGGCATGGGATCCAGCATCATATCACCACACTTGGTACACCTGTAGCTGAAAGAGCCCGAAGACTGGCAGGTGAAAAGCTAATTGCGGCTAAGAAAGAGTTCGACGCTATGCTCAGGCAGGGTGTTTGTGTTCCGTCAAAAAGTGAATGGCCGAGTCCTTTACATCTCGTTCAGAAAAAGGATGGTAGCTGGCGCGCATGTGGCGACTACCGTCGACTAAACAAAGTCACTGTACCTGATAGGTACCCTATACCACACCTTCGCGACTTTACGTTTTCTCTGCACGGTTGCAAAATATTTACTACACTAGACTTGACTAGGGCGTATTACCAAATCCCCGTTGCACCCGAAGACATTCCGAAAACGGCTGTCATAACGCCATTCGGATTATATGAATTTAAAGTTATGGCGTTTGGGTTATGTAATGCCGCACAGTCATTCCAACGACTTATGGACGCAATTTTCCGGGATTTCGACTTTTGTCATGTATATATAGACGACATTTTGGTGGCATCTTCGACTATCGCAGAGCACAGGAAGCATCTTCGCGAAGTCTTCACACGTCTCTCATTACATGGGCTCTCTATTAATATAAACAAATGTATATTCGCTCAAAAGGAGGTGATCTATTTAGGATATACCATTAATACGACGGGACTGAAACTTACAGCACAACGTATCGAGGCCATTCGTGACTTTCCGAAACCTAAAACCATCGCTGATTTGCGCCGTTTTCTAGGCTCGTGGAATTTTTATAGGTTGAACATTCCTAACGCAGCAGAAATACATGCTCCTCTGGTCGCACTGATTGCAGGGGCCAAGAAGAATGATAAGCGCCCTACCCCTTGGGACGAAGTCACTTCAAGAGCTTTTGAAAAATGCAAAAAGGCCCTCGTAGAGGCGATACAGTTAGCCTATCCCGTACCTGATTCTCTATTGACATTACGCTGCGACGCGTCCAATCAGTCTATTGGCGCTGCACTTGACCAAATAGTAAACGGTATTCATCAACCACTAGGTTTTTATATGAGTAAACTGAGCAAAGCTGAGCGAAATTACAGCGCTTACGATCATGAGCTCCTCGCAATTTTTAAAGGTATAAAATTTTTTAAACATATGATCGAGGGCAGAAATGTCTCGGTACTCACTGACCATCGGCCGCTCTCTTTCGCGCTCATGCAAAAGTCTGACAAGGCATCTCCACGACAGCAACGACAACTGCAGTACATCAGTCAATTCACGAGTACGATAATACATGTCCCAGGCCAGGAAAATGTAGTCGCTGACGCATTATCCCGCAGCAGCACCATAAGTCTACCGATTGAAATTTCGGCAAAAGAGCTAGCAGTTAAGCAAGCTGAAGATGAGGAGTTGCGTTACCTGTTGCAATCAAATACAACTGCCCTCAGAATTAAAAAACTTAAAGTCGACAATGCGTTTGCCGAGATAAATTGCGACGTTTCAACCGGTACGACCAGACCCTATATACCAAAGCCATTTCGACGAAAAATTTTCGACAATGCTCACAACATTTCGCATTCCAATGGACGAGCTACGCTGAAGCTTATTAAACCTCGCTATGTTTGGCCGCATATGAGTCGTGACACGCAAAGATGGGCACGTATATGCCTACAATGCCAAAGGAGTAAAGTCCACCGCCACACGCAAAATGCACCTCAAAGAATCGAAATTCCCAGCGAACGGTTTAAACACGTTCATATTGACATTATTGTTATGCCGTTGTGTGATGGTTATCGATACTGCCTGACGATCATCGATCGCTTCACACGATGGCCGGAGGCAGTACCGCTAAAGAATATCTATGCTGAGACAGTCGTTAACGAGTTTTTCAATGGGTGGATTAGTCGCTTCGGCGCACCTACTACGGTCACGAGCGATAGAGGATCACAGTTCGAGTCCAAATTTTTTGACGCATTTACAAACCTCATCGGCTGGGATCGTATACGAACAACCGCTTATCATCCAGCATCAAATGGCATGATTGAACGATGGCACAGGTCACTGAAAGCATCTATCATAAGTGCAGCCGAAATGCTATATGGTACCACACTTCGACTTCCAGGAGGATTCTTTATAGATGAAGAAGTACGACCGGATCCTCAATACTTCATCGAACCATTCCGTGAGTTCATGAGGGGAATACGGTCCTTGCCCGCTGCACACCATAACAAGTCCCGCGCGTTTGCTCACAGAACATTATACAGATGTTCGCATGTATTTGTACGAGTGGATGAAGTCAAGAAGCCTTTGGAGCAACCTTACCGCGGCCCATATAAAGTGCTGGAGCGAATCAGCGATTACATATTTAAGGTAGACCTTGACGGATGTCCAACAACGATTTCTACTGAACGTCTCAAGCCAGCATTTGTGGAAAATCATGCAAGTAGCATTCCGCAGCAAGACGACAACAGAGTTTACGATTCGGAACCGACACCATCATCAAGTAGCTCAAGATGGCCTAGTAATCTCCGGACGTATCTCAAAGGAAATAGAAACAAATCAACCGTGACTCTTCGTGAAGACTCAAGTCACTCCGGAGGGGCTACTGTGGGCACAACCTCAGACTGCAAGCACCTGGCAGCACCGTCGCAGCTGTCAAAACCAAACTTGACAAGTCTGTCGCTGTCAAGAACTATTCAAAATTCAACAGTCGACTAGTTGACACACGATTTTGCTACAATTTCATCACTCATCGCTTTTCTTGGAATTGACTTTTCTCTGTAGTACTTTAAGTTTTATATATTGAATAAAGTAACGTTGTGTTTGTGTTAATTCATTATTCTGCTTGCTTTGAACGAAGGACGTGGTAGCTACGCCACAAGTTGTTCGAAATCGCCGAAATGTTAGGCCGTCGCTTTATCACATACTGGTTAATGAACTATTATATATACTGGCTGGTTTGGCATTTCACTGCGGAGAACTGGTATAATTATAGTCCATGACGAACTGGTATGACTCTCCCATTTAATACCAGTTTTCGAACTAGAATTTCTACCAACTAGTTTACTTTTTTCTGCGCGGAACTGGTATAATTATGGTTCATAACGAACAGGTATGACTTTTATCCTTAAATAATAGTTCATGAACTGGAATTTGTGCATACTGGTTTAGCTTTTCACTGCAGGGTTCATTTACAACAATGCTGGGCACACCAACACAGTCTCACTTTGACGTGGTATTAGTGCGTCGCGCTCAGTTATGGTTGCCACATTTTTTATAAATGTACTAAAAGTGTTATTTTTCGTGCATGGGTCTATGGGTCTATTTTGCCTATACGTATAGTGGAATAATGAATCTGGTAAGTAATACTATTAGTTTATAGCAACTTTTGCATACGAAAAATTTACTACATGTAAAATTTAAAAAAATTTAAATTGGTAAAATTCATTTGTTTAATAACTGGGCACCGTTTTGTTAGAATCAAATCTTTGAAATGCCAGCCGGCAAGATGGTTACGGTGCTTAGATTTTATTATTTTCATATAAATAGGTATTTAGCCCTAAAAATAGAGTATAACTTATAAATATTATTCACTAAGTATTTCTGGCCATAAACCAGCATTTATATTTTTCTATCGATTCTTTAGATAGAAAGCAATTTTTCTAAAATAAAGTATGCAATTTGTGCCCTTTTTAAAAAAAATCATGGAACTTATTATAAAATTAGTGAACGTTGGTCAGCAAGAAGCCCATTTTATATTTCTTTAAATTCACACGGCATGAAAAATACGGTTTGCTTATATTAAAAATACGTAGGAATGACAGCATAATGGACATTGTGGGTGTTGAAGGTTCTTTGAACTATAAATTGCAGTTCTTATATATGGTCGCACTATTTTGTGTTTGAATCGTAGCAAACTCACGCAAACACCAATCGAAAAATAATGCACCACTTTTTGCTTTGGGCATTTTTTGCCAATTTCCTACACAAAATGTGGCAAGCGTGTGCAAAAATTACGAAGAAAAACAATCAACAGCCAAGCGTGATGTTACCTTGGTGAAATCTCCAAGCAGACTGAATCGAAATTGCTTTGCTTCTGTATACGTATACGAACTGCGGCGCTGGCGTTGCTCGCGAGCAAAAATTGCCCAGCTACACATAAATCCTATTCTGAAACTATAATGTTAACATCAAGTTTCGCCAAGTTTCGCCAAACGTCATTTGCTTAAGGAAAGAGCGATACTGATCGCACCTTCCGTACGGAATCAGCTGTTTGTCCTCGTACGTATGTATGTGCATATGTAACACATGCAGTGTTGCCGCATTGGTATTTTTTTACCGAAATTGGTAATTTTTTTCTTTATTTATCATATTTGGTAACTTGGTACCTTATTTTTCAACTTGGTAACTATTTCAGTTCAGTCCTGCATGTAACACAGGTCAAAAGAAGTTCGTTTCCTCTTACAGAAACACCAGGATATCCTGAAAGTTTCTAAAGGCGAACAGTTCTTTGGCGTTTCTAGGTTACTATATTTGTGGGATCTACAACAAACTGCTTGATAGTGGCTATTGTTATATCTAATTAAATGTGGCAACACTGAACTGATGTAAGTAAAATATAGCCACCTAAAAGTCTACACTACGTTGCTTATGCATTTGACAGACTTTTCGTTTATTTTCTGACAGTCAGTTACGGCAGCTTATTCATATTATAGTTAGCCCTTTAGAATGTTAGGGTCAATTTTACACTCACTTTTATGTTTTCCATGCAGGTTTCCCAAATTGCGACATAAGTCTTTTGCGACCAAGCGAAGTCCGTGTTGGTTCTTTTCCATTTCGCATATAATCTATTACGAGCTTTTACATTACTATTATACCACGGAGCTATTCAAAACGCGAACAGTACGAAGAGGAACATGGACATAAAATAATTCAGACATAGTTTTATTTAAAAAGTCAAGTTTAGCATCTACCGACTCAACAAACCAACATACATCCCAGTCAACATTTGACAGATCATCAGTCAGATCATCAACATTTACAGACTTAAAATCACGATACACAGAAGTTACACTAACAGCAAGACAATCAAACGTTACATGTAGTGCTCAAAATATTAGGTCGTGGTCGGAGATAAAACTTATTTGGTCAAATTTAAGAATATGGCCGAGGCTTGTTGTGATAATGAGGTCTAACAAACTAGGACTTGAATTGTGCGCGAATCTTGTTGATATAAATTTGTTAACCCCAGCAAGACCTGCAGCAGATACATGATCCATTAGTTTATTGGCATATGAGTCATTCTTAAGCAAATTGACATTGAAGTCACCACATATAACAAAACGCTCATACTCAATCATAAACATAGACACCTCAACAAAAAACGAATCCTACATGAACATCTATGAGGGTTGTATACACAGGACACTAGTATTTTTGTTACATTGTCTGAAATTTCGGCAATAATGAATTCTGTATCAGTGTTTTTTGATGTTGCTAAAACACTGATTTTCAGGGTGGATTTGCAATAGATTGCAACCCCTCCCCTTTTTTTTGTAGTTCGATCAACACGAGTGAGACTGTAGTTTGGTATACAATAGTAAAAATCAGAAACATCAGTATTAAATCAAGTTTCTGAGACGCAAATGACTCTATATCCGATTCACCAAAAATATCCCTAACATAATCCAGTTTTTCGCTGTTGAGGCTTCGCGCATTAAAATGCAATACTTTAAGGCCATTATATTGCTTGCACAAAATATCTATCTATCTTTTGGTTTTCATCAATGATGAGCGGATTTCCTAGAGGGCTTTAAATCCATCACACCGAGCTGGTGAAGGAACAACTAAAAATGGCATTAAACACATGAAAAACATAACAGAAACACAGATGCATGTCATAGATGTGATTGCAATAAGTTAAATTAAAAAAGAAAAAAGGAATAGTGAGAACAAATGAAAATAACAATAAATCAAGAAAAACAGCCTGAAACACAGAAAAAAAGGTAAACAAATAACTACTTAAGAGAATTGGCCGCAACGAGAAAGAAAAAATACGTAACTAAATGATTAATAACTTAAATATAACATAAAGAACAAATTGCCAGACAAACAGGTAAATTTAATGTAACTATTTCTGCGTTCTATTGCCGACAAGAGCATTCACCTCAGTTTTGCTGCTCACCAATTTAGGCTCTTCACCTGCCTTAAGCCTCACAAAAACTTTCCCGCGTAAGGAGAACACTGACACTAACTGCTTCTTCCGCCTGAGCTCAGAGGCAAATGACATCACTTCACGCAGCTTTTTTGGTAGGCTTT
>NW_023460139.1:0-41927 GCF_013731165.1 Rhagoletis pomonella
AAAAAAACAAAAACAACAAAATACACTGCGGAATATATGAGCCACTAGCTCAAAAGAACACCACACACACAAGGAGGGTTATTTGCAATAATTGCAATAAAAGTAGCAAAAGTGCCACAAAAAGAGTGACGCTAAAGGGGTGAGTAGCAAGAGTGGCGGCAGCAACAACAAATATTACAACAACATACAACTAAAATAAATGGCGGTAAAGTGAGATTGGAAATTAAATCGTGAGCTCACAGGCAAACGACGACGTTTGCACAGTTTTGTTGAAGCTTTAAAGAGGATGTGAATGGAGGTATTTAGGGGGATAACGAACAAGTATGAATATGCGCGTGTGTGTATACATATGTGAGCGCTACTATATTCACATTACAATGCAATTATAGCGAGTAGTAGCAGCAGTTTCCGTGTGTTAGAGTTAGGTGTCAGCGGATTTTCGCACAACCCAGACAGGCGTGAGGGCCACACTTTCGACCCTTCGAGCTGAATTAACCAGTTCAAACGCTGCTGCTGCTGCAAGGGATTGGCGGCCGGCAGCATAGTGGCAAAATGACAGCTTAGCCAACGAACACCACCGGGCTGACGTTGTTTTTGCTGCTGTTACTTTTTTTTACTCGCACTAACTGCATTCGCTTTTTACGCTTGGATGGCTCATTGCCACAGTGATTTTTGCCTGCAACACACAGCACAGGCACACGGGCATTGCAAAAGCATGCAGCATGCAACACCCGAAAAGGGAGGGGGGTGTCCCAATTGACTTGTGGCATGCACAGCAACACCAACAAACACACAATATATGTACACCGCCGTCGCAGCTGTCAGTGTATAGCCCGTCGGTTGCCTGCCAAAACGTGTTGATGATGATGATAGCGTTAAGTCGCTTACAACGCGCACGAACGAACGGGGTTTGGTAGAGGGTTAATGATCGAAAAATTAAAACAAGATTTCCAGCTCTCAACTCAACAGAAAATGAGTCGCATGTGCCGGATTGGCAATGAAACTAAAATGTCCCTGGAGACATACAGCCAGCCAGCTAGCCAGCCAGCCAGCTAGCAAGAAACGCTGATTGTCTGCTGGCGGGATGCAACAGCACCAACAAAGAGATGTACAAATGTAAACTTATGTATACGCGTACAGGTCGTAAAAATAAAGACATTCATTGGCGAAATTGCTTTACCGCTTCTGCTTTATTGCAGCTCAATTTTGTCTTGATTACCGCAGTTGCTTTGTTGCTTCGCTGGCGTTTGCTTGGCTTTTCTGCCGTTTCATCCGTTGGTTTGTCTTTATCGCGTTCTTGTTATCCTTTTGCACTGACTGCTTCTTACCTCTTTTCTACCTCTTCCCTATCTGTTTTTGTTTTATGTTGTCTGACATATCCTTTAGCATCTGGCATGTGGCGTGCGGCAGTTCGCTGCTTAGTTCGATACATCTACTTTGTTTTGGGGCACGCGTGCTTGTTGCACGACATGTTGCATTAGCCATGCCCATGTCATCAGCATTTTTTTGCCTTCTGTACTCGTACAGCGTTTCCTTTTTGTCGCGTGGTCGCTGGCATATCGCCTGTTCAATATTATTTACCGAATTTTTCCGCTAATGTTTCGTTTAACAGATTAGTTGACTTTCATGCGGTGGTAGTGTAATGGGAGCTGTGAACAAACATGAAATTGAGCAATTAAAAAAAAGGCAACAAATTTTCTTTTAGTGACGCTGATGTTTCTCCTTGTGTAGATGGGAATCTAGTTTTCCCGAAAGCAGATATTACTAATAGAAAATATTATCTCTTTAAATGTTAACTTTTTAAAACTATTTTCAAAAACAATGTTCGTTCGCTTTTCAGCCAGTTACCCTTATCGAATGGCTCAATCAACTAACGTGCGCCTTAAAGTATGCAATTCGTAATGCCATAGCAACTTGTGCAATCTATGTTCATTTGGACTTCTCAGCAGTCTCTTGAAGAGTTTGTTTGAAATTCTTATTGGCTGACTCTTCCAGTCTTTATCCACTTCTGCATTAAGCGATGCATTAAACTTTTCTGAATTAGCACAGGAAACTAAATTGAATGAACACCGGCTAAAAATGGGTACCGGAACACGGACAAAATAGCGAGCGAAATAGAGCCTCGTTAAACCGACAAACTATCACATACCTCAAGCAAATTACGAATAGGACTAGTAGGAGCCGTTGGTAGAAGATAGATGTCCTCAAAGCAGCTAAGTATTTTCTAAATATGCAAAATATGGTAGTATCGAAAGTCGCACAATCGCACTTATAAGGAGAGGATAGAACGTTGGAACATTTATAGTAGTGAATACCCAATTTTCGGTCGTCGGTTCTGAAAGTGTTCTTTCCTTGTGTATTCCACTTGCATTTGCTCCTTCCAATTTTCCAAGCGCACATTGATTTTATTAATAACTTATGGCTGGCGAATCGAATTATCTTTTCACCGAAACAGCTCATTCACACGAAACATGTTCAAGCTAGCGAGATGATCTTTGTTTTTCCAGGAAGCCGAATTTAGATTTATTTCTAGGCGAGACAGCTCCCATTCGAGCTATCAAAAGCGGCTCTAAAGTCAATAAAAAGGTGGTGTGTGCCAATTTGTTTATCTAGGGTAATTTTTAGAGTTTACAGTTTAAGTTCTTTAAAAATCTATTCAGTGGTGGATTTTTAAGATTCAAACGCTCACTGATAACACCCAACAAGTCTTTCGAAGGAGCGGTCATTCTATTTATTCGATAGGACTCTGTAGGCGGCAATTACAGCACTCAGCATGATTTTGCTTTTTAAAGATTGGCAAAAATGGACTGAAATTTCAATTTGTGGTCGACTTTGGACCGCGCAACCGATTTGCGATAGGTTCTTTGAACATTTGTTGGATATGTTGTAACTCAAAGTCTTTGCGAGGTAGCGGTTCCTTCATATCTCTAGAGTCTAGACCAGAATCAAACATTTTCGCCTTTTTCCTTAGACCATTAGCCTTCGGCCTTATTCGCGGGCTACATGTCTGCAAAAAAATGTCTGCTCTTCAAATTGACTCCAAGAGGTATCCCTTTTACCGACATAATTCTGCAACAGTGGTCTATTGTGCCCTCCACTCATCACAACACATCCGTTAGTTCCAAGCATTCCAGGAAGACAAGGACAGCCTTTGGAGTTAGGGAATATATGTGCTCTCTCTCCGGCCATATTAAACCTATGCTGTTTGTTCGTCGCCTCGCTACGGCATCACACTACAGAAGTAGAATCGCAGAAACGACAGAGATCGGTCGACCAGATTCCCAGCCTATGCAGATGGCTTCTTAATCTGCAGTGTCCAGTGTGAAATTGCCTGTAAGTATTTAAGTTTATGTTTGGGGAGGTTTATTAAAAATCCGTATCATTTTTGTTACACCCAGCAAGCTGTTTGCCTCTCGAAGTCCCATTGCAGTCCCGCAGAAATAACTCGTCAGTTTGGTAAGTGATATGATGCCGAATTCTTCCTACATAATCACGAGTCAGTTTGTTGGTGGGTAGAAGAGTCGCATTGGACTGAATTAATGCTAATAGCACCATTTTGATACGATTTCGCTGGGATCATTAATTTGATCTGCCCGCATGATTCGTCGGTTTCGTCAACCTATTTGAATTTTTCGACGAATCTGTTTAGGCCATTATATTTGGAGATCTTCCGAAAATTTCCTATAGAAAAACTCCCGAGTGTATAATGTCTTATGCGTGTCAATACTGGGCACTCGGAAAGAAAGTGTAGAACCATTTCCGTACTTACCGCAAGATTACAGCTACGGTACCGTGGGAAGGCCCATTTTCGCTGCATGTTCGCCAATAGGCCGACGTTCCGTTATCGTGGCTGTTAACGTGTCTATTTATATCTTTTCTCTGCCTCTTTAGAAGTTCTTTTATCTCTGGTTTGTCATAATGCGGTCATATGTCCCTCGCAGTTTCTCACATTGCAAATGCAGTTCCCCTTTGATGAATCCGATTGAACAATTTATTATCTCTGCCTCGGATTCATGAAGAGCTGATCCCGCCTCCAACGCAAGTCTGTCTGTTCGTATTCAAATTTTAAATTATGTTGAACTTGCATACATTCTTGTAGTTTCTAAAGAATTCTTTATACTTAGTCACATGTTCAATATGAAGTTCCTAAAGGACGGAAGCATTTAACTTCACCACCAAAGTACATCTCATATTAAATTCTTAAAACACTTTAATATGCACGCAAATCCTGGCACTTCAAGTTTAATTTCCTTGCCGCTTTTAATGCGACAAGTTTTATGAAAAGACAAACGAAAGTGCCACTTGAAAAACTCTATTAAAAAATCACACCAATACACTCAAACAAATATGCTAAGCGAAGCACACAAACACACACATAACGGCAAAAAAAACACACTCGAGCTCTACACTTCAACGACGATCACAAACACAAACTCCCATAGAATCTGGCTGGAGGGAAGGAGCAGTGTGTAAACGAACGATGGCAAGTTATTTATTTTAGGGATAAAAGGAATTCAGAAGGACTTAAAAAAGTGCGAATGAGTGCCACTTCAGCAGAAGAAAAACATACAAACATACAAAAGCACAAGCACATATAATGTACATATGTATGTGTATGTATGCGTATTGGTATTACTCAGGAAAAAAGAAAAAACTGAAATGAAAAGCAAAGCAAGGTGCCCTAAAATATACTGGAGGGTTAACACAATGAATAAGCTGAGACTTAAATAGTTGGACGCGCAATGCAACGATGGAAGACGGTGGGCTGATGGTGTTGACAATTTTCTTAGTTTTATTTTTACGTTTTTATTCTGATTTGCCTTTCTTCTTTTTTTCCATTTTTCGCTTTAGGTTTGTGAGTTCACACGCTGGGCTAAGTGAAAATGGTGAGCGCGCGCGCTTGAACGAAAAGAAAGTTGAGAATGACTCGAACAAAGGAAACAAAGGTGAAAATGCAAAGCAGTTAAGGGGCAAGTTAAGAGTGTAACAAGTTTGTAAGTTTCGAAAAAAACAAAAATTAAAAAAAAAATAGTATGAAAGAGAAAAAATTGTAAGACTAGTCTGCCAAGCTTGGGAAAGCAATAAGCGATTTTAGCTGGCTTGCTGAGATGAAAACAAGCAAGCTGTAGAAAAACAAATTTGAGAAATTGAGTAGGAAATCAATTTCGCAGGCATATTGAAGTAGGCGAGTGATTTGCGAGTTAGTGAAAGGGAAGCGTGAGTGAGTAGCAAAACTATAGAGGCTTAAAGAGGTCGGGCAGCTTTTGTTGACACATGCATGGTCGTGTTGCTAAAGTGCGTGTTTTTCTTCAAAAAAAAAAAATAAATAAAATGCATTCACTTTGAAAAAGAACAACAAATGCAGTCATGATCTACTTTTAAGACCAAAAAAAAGGTGTCCAACGCCTAAAAGCATGCAAACTTTTAACATTTTTTTGCAGCACTAACAAACAAACAAACAAATAGAACACAATTGCCACTGTTTGCCATTATTTTTGATAACTAGAGTACGAGAAATTCATATTCATGAGTTATATATATAAAAATTATATAAATTTTCGCTTTGCCAAGTGAGTGCTGCTCCCGACTTGCGAAAAGGCTACGCGGGCTTATAGCGACCACTTTATTGCTTACATCTTTTTATCTACATGCATTTAATATTTAATTTCTTTCATTTCTAGCACTATACACTTTTATTTTAACTCATGACCTGAAAAGCTTTTGAGCAGCATCACTTTTTACTCTACACCCAAGTTGGTGCACTCAGAGCGCTTCGTTTTTCTTTGCACAATTCGTTCACTTAGCTTTCATTCAAAAATTTTACCTTTTCCAAAAAGGCTTTTCGTTTTTTTTTTTTGTTTTTTGGCTGTTTTCGTTGTTGTTTTTATTCACGTTTTCCATGTCTTTTGTGTTGGAGTTTTCCCTGACACTAATGAGTGACCCAAAGCGGCAACACAAAACAAGTTACACACGTGCACCTTAGGGTGGTCCAAAAATACATATGAAAGAAAAATTGTAATTTTAACGCTCTCCCCCTAGTATTGATCTATATGGAAAAAATATGCCCACGATATTTTATTTCAAAATCAAGAAATATTTAGCAGTTGCTCAAGGCGCTCATAGTTTTCCATGTATTTGATATGGGAGAAAAACAATTTTTCTTCTTTCTTGAAAATCAATATTTTTTTATCAAAGAACTCCTGTTTCTCTTCAGAAGACTTCCAATAATGATAACCAATTGCTTATTTTACCACTTTTAGATATTAACGATTTCTATGGGCCCTGCCATTGCATTTTTTTTGGCGTTTTTGGGTTTGTTAGATATACAATTGGGTATTATTATTGCAAGTCTGCTGAAGAGAAACACAGAAGGGGTATTCTCCAAATCTTGCAAAGCCATTGCACGTAGCACGGATTGCATGGATTGCATAACTTGCAAACACACAACAACAAAATACATGGGAAACGACATTTCCTATCGCTGCAAAATATGCAACGTCGAAACCCATGTATATATTTTGCAAAATTGCATAGCAAGATATATGCGACCCTGTGCTAGTTGTTTTGTTGTTGGAATTGCTACATATTTCTCTCATTCCTCTCATCTCGCTCACTTCATTTTTTTCTGCTGTCTCTTGTTATTGTATTTGATACATAATTTCGCTGCTTGCTACCCATGCATTCTACCACTTTGCAATGGGG
The DNA here is from genome assembly GCF_013731165.1 of Rhagoletis pomonella. Lineage (NCBI taxonomy): Eukaryota > Metazoa > Arthropoda > Insecta > Diptera > Tephritidae > Rhagoletis > Rhagoletis pomonella. Next base: position 6,703 of record NW_023460139.1, read on the forward strand.
TGCTCTCGTACTCTTCGAAATTTGGGATAGTATTTTTGCATTTCGTGCATCGTGCAATACTTCGAGAATACCCCTAGAGTCTTTCGATAGAAAATTATTGATGTTCAAGAACCAAAACTTTTCTACGAAAAATTTGTTTCCCCATATAAAATACATAAAAAACTTTGAGCGCTTTGAGAGCGATTTCTAAATATTTTTTTTTCAAAAAAACAAAAAAAAAACAGGGGTTCAATTTCTTCCGACTTAACTTCTTTTGGACCAACCTAGTGCACACATACTCATTTGCATTATCTACATATGTGGATTTACATGAAGGTATGTTCGTATGTTTATGTTAGGACGCATTTGCATGTGTTTGCCTTTTTGTCTGCCAGCATCAACACTTTAGCACAAAAGTAAGTACACTTGAATATTTTTGCATACATTCATTTGTGCTTTAATTTATACAAATATGTATGTAAGCATGTGCACACCATGTTCTGGGTGTGTATGTGTTTTTTGTTGCTTTCTGAGAGAATTTCCAAACGTTTTGATTTGTACAACCAAAATTCATCCACACAATTGTAATAATTCAAAAGTTTTCTAAATAAAAACCAAAAAATTTTTTCGTGAAACTGGCGACTTTTTTTCAACAGTCCATGTGGTCACGCTGCTGTGATGATATGCTACATGATTGACTTTCAGGATCAATTATAACAAGAAATATAAGGGGGATGCGAGGCCTCAGGTAAAAAAAATCACTTAAAGTAAGGTATTTTATTTTTAAGCGTCTTCAAACAAAGGAGGAGGTATTATATCAGATAACTTTGGACTACCTGAACCGTTTTCGATAATTTTTTATTTTTTTTTTTATCGTAAGGGCCCCGTACTAATTTGGTTTAGTTTAGTTTATAGGAAAAAATTACGGATGGTCCTAAATTTGTGAATGAGAATGAAGTGGATTGTGTTAAAAATTACTTGTTAAATCTCAAGATGATGGTGAAGAAATTCTTTACCAAACTAAGAGCGAAGAAGCAACGGTAGAACAAAATTTTCAGAATAAGTATTTCCTGAATAATCCCGAAAAATCAGTAAACAAAATACCGAAAAATTTCCAAAAAATAATTAAACAAGAAAAACAACGAAAAGTGGAAGAACTCCATATAAAAAGAGTTAATATGCTCCGATTTCGCTGAAAATTGACGTAGAGTACGTACAAATAAATATGAAAAATGTTTGAGTACCACTCACACTTATTCGATTTCAATGAATTTAGCTTTTTAACTTAGATTAACCCACCAGCCATCCGAATTCTGTATTCTAATGTGGCAAGCTAGTAGTAACGATCCTCCGAAATACCAAAAATTTGGCGCGAGATCTATTGGTGCATAAAAACCAAAAAAAAGAAAAATTTGTGTGGATTGGTGACCATCCTTTTTCTTTCCGTAGTGAAAGTATTTCAAATTTCAGCAACATCAAGATACGTTTACTTCCTTTTCCTGCAACGTTTATAGGATCCGCCAGTGTGAAGCGTTCAGTTTGAGGAAGATTAGTTTAAAAGTAACAAAGTATTTTTTTATAAATCTCCTTTACTCTATAAGGACTAGGAAACATTATGGGCACCTGATTTGGGGCCACCCTTGTGTACTATTGAACTGAATATTGCAGTTGAGGAAAAATCAAGTTTCAATCGACCATTCAACTACCATCTCTGAGCTGGTGAAATGCGTACTGAAAATCTTACGTAAAAATTATATTCATACAACACCAACTTCCTGTGTCCTTTGATAATTTCTATAGTAATTTTTCTGAGGAAAAATCCTTAAAGCCTCTTAGTAGACATGTTTAAAATCGAGTTAACCTTTGCCTGATGAAGTTGAACGGATAACAGCCGTGTTCAGATACAGGTTTGTGATCGCTGAAGTCAATCGGCATAAAATGACTTACGATCACATACATATAAAAGTAAGATAATAATTAAGTAAATTTTTATTGAAGTCGTGAAGGAATTCGATAAATAATGCCATCTTCAAAAAAGCGGCACGACAATTTTCTACTGCTTTTTTTACTTCAAAATCTTAGCATAAATTTTACTTGATTACGGATGACTTACTTAAATTACCTACTTAAAGATGCAACTCTAGCATAGAATACGACCCTGTGTCCAATGTGACCCCGAATTCAATGACGCTAACTTACTTAAAACTGCAACTCTTCAAATAGAAATAACGGAGTTACAGTTACCTTTTAGAAGTAAGCGAATGTACAGCTTAGTTAAAATATCGCTAAATATCAGTTTTAAAACTAAGTAACTTTTGTGCCACTAAGTAGTCAATAAACAATTTCGTTTGTAGCGCCAAGTTCTACTGTTTTATTCGGCATCCTACATGTACATACATATGTATTTAGTTACCTAGATCCTATAAACACTGTTTCCTTGGAGGGTGTTGTATATTTCAGTGGCTAAAAGTGATATAAGAGTTCATTGGGCGGTAAGAAATTTAAACAAAAGTTCCTTACAGGACAGTTACTTCTCCCATTAATGCCAGAAGAAAGCGCTTAAATATCAAGAACTGTAAAATATCTCATATTGAACACTCACATGGCAACACCTCAATCTCCATTAAATTTTCACAAGTATACAGAAATGCGCCAACTTTCTGATTATCGTTTTAACTTCATTCTTCGAAATATAAAATCAAAATATTAGATTTACGAACAGCAACATATTTATAGTCATGATTTCAGTTTCTGTTTTTGATTAGTTAAAATTTACGATTTCTGTTATGGTCAAGAGTGTACAACGATTTCGTTGATATGTATGTACATACCTTCAAACAAGTAATTTTTAAGCAAACAAGTAATTTTTTAGCAAAAAACAAAACCGACTTCAATTCTCATATAAAAATTTAAGATTATCGTTCATGGTCCGAAGGTCGGATTTAAACCAAATATTGCGACCACCTGTGAGGTAACAACACATTTCCTTAAAAAAAAAGAATTATAGAAATCGGTTAATGTGGTCGAAATATGTGCGGTAAGTTACATAAAAAAATAAAAATGTTCCGGCGAATTGATAACCTTCTCCTTTTTGTGAAGTCGGTTAAAAAGAAAATTTGTTCACTAAAATATCAAAACAAAATATAAAAAAAGCAGCGCACCAATAAAACCAGCAGCAATAGCTCGCTAAAATGACTTTTCGCCAGCGAATTAATAAAAGCGCAACCATAATTAAAACCGCAAAGCGCTCAAAAGGCCAATGAGCTGCTCGCATTTTGGAATTCATAATAAAAACACCAATACACAGACATACATAAACTATTTTAGTAAAATTTGACTCCAACTCCAACCACAGCCTCAATGCCGACCAACTAATTAAAGGCGGCTGCCAATACGATGCCAACTGGTTTATGGAACACTAACTGTGTTACCAAATTGCTGATGGTAGTATACTAGTTGTTTAAGCTGTCGTTGCGGGGTTTGAAACTAAGCAGTGGGCGAGCATAAAAGGAGGTGTGGGGGTCGCTCGCTGATTCGCTTAAACGCTGTGATTTAATTAATTTCTACGCACGAAGAAATCAGTGCTTTAAACCGGCCCGGTGGAGGGAGGAACGCAGGCGAAGCTAGTAAATACAGTGAGGTTTGCGAGCGAGTTGTGGAGGCGTTTAAAATGCGCGTGCACTGAATGAGTGAGTGAGTGAGTGCTGCCCTTTCCCCACTTGAAATAGTCAGCAAGCACAGTGACCAGCAGTGCCTGCGCAAAAAAGAGTAATTCAGTAAGCAGCCAAAGTGCGGCAGCTGGTGAGTTGCGGGCAGTTTGGCAGCGTGCGCAGTCAACCCGGGAAATTAACTGGGCTGGAAAATTAAATTGTGTATAATTTTCTTTATTTCCTTCGTAGCTTTTGCCGTTTTAGTGTGTTTTTTTCGCCTCAAGATTTTTTTTACTATTCAGAACACGTTTTGCAATTCTATTCTAATCGCCAGTATTTTTTTTTTTTTTGGATTCTTCGTATTGTGTAAGAAGGCACAACTATTTACTCAGAGATATATTTGCAAATAGGACGAATGAGCTTAATTTTTATTTTAGCCCACTTCTAATTAATATTGCTATTACTACTAGCCGTAAGTATACATACATGTATGTATATGTACTCGGATGCAATTACCTTAAGGTAATAGTTTTGATATGATGCGAATTGCATATTATATAGAAAAAATGTTTTATCAACGATTAGTTATCCAAATAGTTATATGAAGTGCATCAAAACCAATACTTGGCTCAAATTTAATTAGCTTTTCTCTTTTTCTCAGGTAAGCCACTTCGTCCACTCGCTAGGAATTTACACTCGCTGGGCAATTAATTTTGTAAATATTTTTCTACATATTAGGTAAGTCTAACTTTATAAAATTTAACAAAGTGATATGTGTGATGAATTGAATCATTCAGCTCACAAATCTTATCAGAGATTAACAAAACAGCCCACTAAATTTTACGCTAATCATAAGTCATATGATGAATACCAAAATAAATGATTAGTAGTTGTTTTTTGCAATATAACGTATCAAGCAATAAGTAAAGGACACCGCGACTTAGAAAATTTTGTGTACCCCTATGATGGTTCCTAACCCTGAAGGCCCAAGAAGTCATTAGCCCCCTTATAAAAGCTAAAAATTTAAAAGTTTATTGGTAGATGAATTCTCAATCTTAAGAGCATCGACTGTGGAAGAACTGAAATATTGCAGTCTTAGTCTGACCAATTCCGGACAAGCAAACATAATGTGCCCCGACGTCTGCTCGTCTTCAAGGCAAAGACAGCAATCCATCTCTGTGTGCCGTAGACCAGTGCTCGTCAAACTTTTGAGTGTGACGGACCGGCTGCAGTTTTTCTATTACGTCGGGGACCGGTACCTTTTTTTTATTGATTATTTTTCGTTTACGATCATCTCACATATGTATTAAAATTTGTATAAATGAATTTCTTTATTAGCCGGGTGTCTATATATGACCTATTACCATTTAATGATAGCAGATATTAGCGATTTTTAATGAATGTTTAACAAATTTAAGTTGTTTTTATTATACAAGTTGTATATAGCCTCATTAAACAGTAATATAAAACATCAAAAAATCGTTGTCCATTTCGCGACGCCCTTTGCGGACCGGCGACTTATGGCTTACGAACCGGCACCGGTCCGCGGACCACCACTTTGGCGAGCACTGCCGTAGACGATTATGACCCGCCAACTAATGCCAATTCATACAGCATGGAGACTAATCCAGGACCACCCTCTTCAGGGATTAGTCGTAGTGTTTTTTTTTTTGCAGAGATTTTTTTTACCGAAAGTTTGAAAAATTTTCTGTTAAAAAGTTTTCCATAATTCCAAAAATTTAAATTAAGCGGCCCATGTACAAGTTAGTCAAAAAGTTGAAGCCTCATTACTAAATATATTACTCAAGTTATAAAAAATACTCGTGCGTCTGAATACAAACCCCCACATCGCTATTTAGTGCTTGTTTTATATACATATGTAGTAACAAATTTATTTACTACCCCTGCACTGATTAAAATGCACATTTATTTTCCTTAGTCCACCATGTGCAATTGCCATTACAAGGTACGTACGTACAATTTTTACATTTTACATCTAAGCAACGCACACACACACACACACCAACACATCTGCCAAAGACATTTGTCATTTTCATTTGCCCGCTGCTCCTGCTTCGTTGCCGCTCACATTTTTTTTTTGCTACCGCTTAACTTTTCTTTATTCAAGCCTAACCAGCCGACCGATGGGCTATTCATTCATCTGGTTACTCTCATTGTTGTTGTTGTTATGTCATTACAATGTTGTTTTGTTGTTGCTCAGCATGTTTTTATGTTTTTATTCTAAATTGTACTTTTGCGTCCAATTAATTTTTTAGCTATTTTTTTTTTGCTGCTGCCGCTCAACAAAGGTGAATTATTTGTGCTACTCTAACACCTCAACTCAATTGCTCACTCGCTCTACCTTTCACGCGCACCCTCTCCCCTTCTTTGTCTGCATTAAGCGTTATCTCTCCCTCTGGTCCTGTCACGCCAGTGTCCTCGTTTTGTTTTCGCATTAGGAAAACCGTGTCGCTGATTTGTAATTGTTATTGTTGTAACTTAACTTGTTTGTTCGTTTTGTTTCTTTTTTGTTTTTGTTGCTGTTGCTGTTTAATTTTTTGTATCATGTCATTTATTGCATCTGGTTTTGTTTTCGTTTCCACTCTGTTGCTGTTATTGTTGTGTTTGGCAGTTAATGCTTTATTTTTTATTTTTTTATGTTATATGTATTTATGTAGGTATTTATGCGCATAGTTCTGGTTTCGCTTAGATTCCGCTTTTGTCCTTGGGGTAGCATTTCTCACACGCTTGCTCATATCCTGCTGCTCGTGTTATTCTTTCGTGTGCTCGGTGGATCTATGTATGTACGCACGTTTTAGGTAGGTTTTAAAATTAACCTACGAGCACGGCAATACACATGCGCAATTAAAAATACTCTCGTCTCGTGGGACTTTTCGAATGGTAATGAAGAAATTGAAGGCTTTTTAGTATTCACAGTTTCCTCCACCTAGTGTCCACAGTTTAAAGTAAGCTAATCAAACTAAACTAGGAAGACCCATAATCCGACAAGAAGCACTTCTTAGTAAATCTTACGCAGAGCATTCTTCTCTCACTGTAATAAGCGATTGCATCAGATGAAGTTGTTTTCTTTTTCTGTGACTTGACGGTACAATGTAGATCGACATATAGAGTTGAGATCACATTCCTTCAGAGGTCCTTGCACTTCTTTAAAGTTGACTGATGTTCTTTAACTCTATCGCTCTGATTTCTCATTAAACGATTTAGAATGAAAATAGGTTAGGATAACTAGGTGCCTCTAATGAAAGGAGTCATACTTTAACTATTGAATAGAAATAGTCTTAGTAGAAGTGAGAAGGCATCAGATCAGAATGACTACTTATTCTGATATATAGCGGACATCAGTCTAAGAGCTGACCGTAAGCCCAAAGGAGCAGTAACATCCATCACATTTTAAATAACTATAAAATAATGGAAAATAAATCGCACGTTTAGAAACGAAATCAATATGTTTTCCAACTGATTGTTACCAAAAGTTCGTTCGATGTATTGATTTACTATTGAAAGAATATGAAAGCTTAAACTTCTCGAATACCTTCTCCGTAGAAGTAATACGAAGGCTGACAGAAAGCAACTTTCATGTAAAATTTACAACAACCAAAAAATTCGTCGCAGGGAGTACAAATCTTAGTTAAGCTTATATTGCCCTCAGTAAAGTACTCCAATCGTTCATTCGGAAAGCTAGGAGTTCAAATATGTACATAAATACATTTGACCTGATCAATATGAAACCAAGTCTTCCGGGATTCAAAAGAATATACTAGTTTCAGAAGCAAAACACTACTTCGAGGTCAATCATCATTTTTCCAAAATTATACTCCCATAGATTCTGTAAAGATGCGGATGCAAGAAGCAATCTAGCATGCATTGGCAGTCACTTACGTTTCAAGAAAGTGTCACTTTTGAAACTCACTTTCTTTCGTAAGAGTCAAGTGGGATACGCTTGGAATATGAAAAATTTGTTGCATTGAATGTTGCCTGTTCATAGTGAATTTTCCGATGACACTGAATTTTTCAACTGTTATGTTCGGTCATCGAATCTGAGTCATTTTTAAGCTATATTCAGCGTATAATATCAGGCGGACTTCGAAATTTACCTTCCAACTCTAGATATTGTCTTTAAGCTCACCAGAGTCTTTCGAAAGGCTTTTGTCTTTCACGGCAACTATCTTGAATTCTCTTTTTTGTCATTCGAAAAACTGATTGAAAGATCTGCTAAGCGTATTTCTGTTTGTCTTACACCTATAAGTTTTCTAATAATTAAATGAAATTAAAGAATATATCGAGCCCTAACCGCCAAAATAACCTAAGCGACATTTTTTCAAAATTTTCTTTTTGATGTTTAAGAATAAAATCTAAAATTTAGGTGAAAATTATATTACAATGGAAAAATGGAATTATTTTATAAAAGTTATAAGTTCAAATAAAATTAAATTAAAACAGAAAAATATGTATTTGAGGAAATAAAAAAATAAATAGGTAAATTAAATTAAAAAAATTTTTTTTTATGTTATAATCTAAAAGTTAACAGGAAATTAAATTAAGAACAGAAAATATAAAAAAAAGCTAGTTTGTTCGTAAATATTAAAGGAAATTAAAAAATCTAAAAATTAGAAGAAATTAAAAAAAAAATAAAATTTTTAAATAAACGAAGGCAAAATAAGTTTCTGAAATTTAAGAAATGTTTTTCTTTTTAAAACAATAAAAACTTTATTTATCAAGAAAATATTAAAAAAAAAATAAAATATATTTCTAAAAATTCAAAAAAAAAATTTTGTTATTCTTCTTAAAACAATAAAATCTAAAATTAAAGAAAATTTAATCAAAAAATAAATTTGATAGGAAGACAAAACATTCCTCTGTCCGAGGACTCGACCTTGCATCTCCCGAATGGAACCACCGTGCTTTGATCACTCGGCTATTGCGACTGTTGTAGCTGCGCGAGCAAAGTGATCTACAAGCGTTTTCCGTCAAAAAAGCTTTTCACCATGAAATTTGGCAAGACGGTTTTTTTTTGTAAGACTTTCGTGCCAGAATAAACAAAATATTTCAAACTATCTTGCCTTTTGCCTTTCAATTGTCATACAAAAAACTTTTAGTTATCTTAGCCAGAAACTACCCTGTTAATGTCCTTAAAGTTTAAAGATATCCTAAACAATAGAGAAAGTGAGATCTAAAAATAAAACCAACTACTATTTTCCGAAAGATTCCGAAAGATTTTTATGACAATATTTCCTTGATGAAGTTACCCACTGCTATTCCAAAAACAAAAAACACCGAAATATTTGTATATCAACCTAGTTGAATAAAACTGATGTCCAATATCGGGTTCTTGATGTTTTCTTACAGTGTATTATAATTTAAAGTAAGTGCATACTCTGAACTTGGATATTATTTCCTAATTTATTAAAATCCAACTGCTTAACATACCATTTACTAAGTAACTAACTAGACAATCGTAGAAGTAGCTTGAAAACGTCTTAAGTGGTTTTTGCTGTTTTCACAATCACCCATTCCCACGCAGTGCCACTTGTCTATGAAATGCGAAAACGTTACAAACAATCAAAATAGCAACGCACACAAACGCCTTGCCAATAAATGCGTGCCAGACACCGCCGCCGCTGACACTAGCGCACTAAAGTGGAAAAAAAAAAGAAATGAAACAAGCCAAAATGTTGAACCCATCTGCCCACCTTCTCCCAACCCACTCCGCTAGCAACAGAGTTGTGCAGAATGCTTTCAGTTGTGTAGTTGGTAATTTCGAAAATATTTGCTACGTGCAATACTTCAGTCGGCATGGGAGATCTGCTACCAGCGGCACACGCAAAATTTTTCAGGACTCCCACATTTCTGGTTTTCTAGTTTAGTAGCTACAATTTACTTGGCGCGGTACAGCTTACATACATACGTACTTCGCTGCTCGTTTTTTTTGTTTTTTTGTGGCATGGGAGGTATACATACTTTAATTTCTGCTGCCGTTGGCAGTTTTAAAAGGTGCAACGCACTTTCACAACACTGGCATTGTGTACTTTTAGGAGCCTTCGTCTAGCAGACCCGCCAAGTTGTTACTATTGTGTTGTGCAGACTTGTTTGTGCCAATGGTAGGAAGGTTCACTTGAATGCGTGCGAATGGCGCGAAAATTTAGCAGCGCGTGAAAAACAGACACCAAGAACTTTGCACACGCACCCACACTAAGGCATGTGGCACACGTTAACACGTATTTACTTGCTAGCGGTAGCTGGCAGTTCAATTGGTAGTTCAATGTCTGCCTTGCTTCCATTGCAATGCATTGGTCGGGCTATAAATTTTGTCAGGCGGCCAGTTCGCTTGCAGTGCCCTCCCGACTCAAGTCGCTGTCTACAATGGAAAGGTGCGCATTCACAGCGTGGAGGTAGGAGTTGGTGGTGCTGGTGTGGAGGTATTTACTTAATTTATTTGCACCTGCTTTATTTTGCTTCGCAATCGTTACACAAATATTTTGAAATACAATTTATTTACCCAGGTTTTCTGCTTATGCACGGCTGAATAGAGTGAAAGTCAAAAGCAATTATGTGTAGATTATCAAGAATGTACTTCTTTTGCAATGATAAGGTGATCTGCTACTGAGCCAGTAAGTAAAATTTAGCAAGGTTCTAAGAAAATTTTGAAAAATCCGAACAAGTTTAGAAAATCCCAAAACAGTCACGAAAAGTCATGACAAGAATCTTAATAACAAATAGGAAAATCGCATAAGGTCAAAAAAATTCGGAAATTTCAAGAAAAATTACAAAAAGTAAAAATGTCGAAATTTTTTTTTGGAAAATTCTGTAAAAGCCCCAAAAGGGCTTAAAAGCTCATAAGCTGCCTCAAAAAGGATGCTAAAATACCAAGAAGTCTCAAGAAAATCTTGGCTAATCCAAAAATTTCGTGAATCCTTTAAATTTTGTAACATTGCAAATCATCTGTTTTTCTTCCTCAAAATAAAGACAGTTAAAATAATAAATGTTACTAAACCGTACCAAAGTCGGTGAATCCTGCGACACACAAAATTTATAGCTGGCATCTCTACCTACTCGGCTACGGCAAACAAGAGATTTTTGTTCTTTTAAATTCATATTTTTCATATGTGCCCCTCATGTGAAAATCGTAGCTTTTCTTATTTTATAAATATTGATACAGAATGCGATTGCACAAATTTCTTTACAAATTATTTTTTCTTTTAAAGCAATAAATATAAAAATTATATATTAAAAAATAAACTGTAAAGTAAAAACAAAACAAAATATATTAAAAAAGTCCGCTAACTGATGACTCGTACCCTGATCTTTCGAACGGTACGCCTGTGCTTTGCTCACTCGGTCAATGCGACGCGAGCTAAATGATACAAAAGTGCCTTTTCTCAGCATAGCTTTTCACCACGAGTGGTGAATGAGAGAGCTAGAATAAAAAAAGTCTTTTGAACTATCTTGCCCGAATTGTCAGAATTGCCCTGTTAGCGTCGATATTATTTTGACAATGAATACGCCCCATACTTATCAATTGTTTAGCGAAAATATTACATATTCATTTTCCTATTTGTAGTTGTAGTATTATGATGAGTTAATATTTCCCTGCACATTTGTTATGTGCTCTCTAAAACAGCCCATATTTTTATGTACACACATATGTATGTATGAACGCTTCCTCCAGACACACTTTTATTCGTACCACTGCAACTTCTAATTCCCTTGTTAGCGCTCAGCTTGCTATTATTGTGACATTTGCAAGCCCAACAGTAACCAAGTATGTATACAACTATAACACACCACGTTAATAATAACAAAAAAAAAACACATTTTCACGCCAAACAAATTAGGAAACATAAATTATGTTTTTTTTTTCTTTTTAAATACAAGTCAACTGAAGCTATGTATTTATGTAAACTAGAATTCGAAAGGAAAATTAAATGAAGGCTAGTAGGAAATTCTAATAAAAATGCATAACTGCGAACTGTGTGCAATAATGCAGACAAAGCATAGTTGGATAAGCCTCGATGGACATAAATTTACATACAATTGCAAAGTCAAAAGCGCGGCGCTGCACAGTGTGCCCTTTTTCAATTTTAGCGTGCCAAAAGTCGTAACTATTATATGGATGTACCTATGATATTGAAAAAAGTCGGATAAATCCACACTTTGCGACAACCAGTTGGAGTGCAGCTGCAGAAAACCGGACTTCATACGAAATCAGCGGCCCCATTTTATGCGAAATTGACAACAGATCTTACCGATAAACTCTTTTAATCTTTCATGGTCACTGTTACCTCCCACCTTGTCCAAAATATATTTCATTACAGCACCATTATTATCATCTTTATTGCCTTTAAGCCACTCGTCAAAAAGTCCGCTTCGGCTGACTGCTATGTTTATTAATGAAAATCAAAAATATGTGCAGACTTGTGCAAAAAGTGCTTACGAAATCTAAAAGTAGAAATATTTCTTATTAGTTTGCATATAGATAAACATCAGATTAGATGAAGTCAGATTCGAAAGATCTGCTGCAGTAAAAATCTTAATATTTTCACTATTACTTACTTTTGGAATATTTTTTGTTTAAATATGTATAGAAAATTATCAATCTTCACTACAGCTTGGAAACTTAGTAAAGAAATTAGAAAACATTGAAACTAAATCATGCATAAATAATTAATTTAAAATAACTTCGCAAAAAAGTGCTGCCACTTTAAAGTATGCGAAAAAGTTCACGCTAAAAAAATAATAATATTTTTACGCCACACAATGAGCAACGTTTGACACCAATTATTTTTGCTGTTGTTGTTTTTTCTTATGAATTTATTAGATGGCCGAATATTTGTCAGCCAGAATGCCAGAAACCACGGCCATCTGAAATCATTTTATTTTGGACTTTTGGCACGCTCAAATTGAAAAAGGGCACAGTGTGCGCTGCAAGGATGGCGCCGTGTAAGCGTTTTTTCTACACTAATTTATTTTCTTAGGCGCGTGGATTAACTGCACACATACATATATATGTACATACACATGTACATGTGCACTTACATACATACATAACAAACGCCTGCAAGTTCCACAACACCACCCTGTTTTTTATGATGCGTGCAAAAATGAATTTATTTTATTATTGCCGCGAATAAAATTTAAATTAAAATTTACGCTCACGCGTGAACTTAACCGCCGACTATACCTTGCGCCCGCCTTCTCTGCTCTGCTGCAACAGCCACACCAACACCACCATCGCCGGCAATACAGGCGCCTCACTTAAAGCCTGATTATGGCAACTTAACCTAACGGAGCTTAGAACTTAGAGAATCGAAATGAAACAGATTTCGAGGTGGCATTAAGTTACGTTAAGTTTCGGCAGTTCAATTATAAGCAACATCCTTTTAACAGAATTTTGAAGTGAGAGTAAGTAACGTTAAGTTGCCATAATCAGACCATTACACTCCACTACTGCCAGTCATTTCCATTCATTCCATACCGCACACCACAAATGTCGAACAGCCTTTTCCCATCTTATTACCTTCTTTGGCTTTTCTCTCCGCTTAGCTCCACTATGATGGTGAGCGGCAAACAGATGAAAGAAGATAAATTATCCATGTGTGCAAGCGCGCCGCATTGCGTTTAATTTTGTGTGCGTCTGGGAAGAGAAAAGTAAGTGTGGTGTGGCAACACAAAATTCGACAGTCGGCAATCGACAGTCCTCCAGGTGGGTAAATTTAAATGCGATTTGTTACGGTTAGCAGGCTCGCAATGACGCTGCCATCAATGACGCCAAGAAGAATAATAAATAAACGTAGCAAAAAACCAGTTGTATAATGAGAGAATTAAGTTTTTCACCATTCGCTGGCTCTAACTTCTTTTGGCTTCGCGCTTTTCTTTCTTTAATTGTCTCTAAATTCGTGTTGTTATTTGATTTTCGTTTTCAAAAATTAAAGAAAGAATTAAGAGGGTTCGCCTGGCGCAATAATTACGCCATTGAGGGTTCGTTGTTTAGTCACTTCTGACACAAAGGCATTACTGTTTAGTATTAAAAAAAAAATTCTCTGCTTTCGGTGAATGTTAGTTTGTTAATTTATTTCTGTTCGCAAGTGATTTGAGAGCGTTGCTAAAATGATGGATAAGTGTCATGAATTCTAAAAGTAGTTGAAATGTTTTTAAGTGTACGTACATTTTTTTCAAACAGCAAACGCTTTTACACTACTTTTTAATGGCATCGCTATAGATTTCAAAGTCATCTTTTCTGGCTTTACAACTATGTGTTTCGATTTTCTATCGATATTTCAAATAAATTGTTACTAACATAATAGCATACAAACTCGTAATTTTGTAGAACTGATATTAAAAATTATCGAGAACATAATCGATATATTCAACGATTTTTGCAACATATTAATAGCTTCTAATTTAGCGATATAGTTATCTCAGACAGTCGTCACCTTCTAGGACGGAGATCAGTAATTATATAGGATTTATGGAGGTGTGTTCGGTCAGGAACTCTCAAGTATAAACTTTTGGATTTCTGTGGAGAATTTTAGTCAAAAAACGCCTAGGTTTAAAAGGAGGCTTTCGACTGTTTTTACACCAGTATTCTGTATTATAAGATAAAAATGTAGTGATAACCAGGACTCTGGGGTTGTTATCACTCTAGCACCTGGGATTATGTACTTCCAAATCAGGCTGATTGGGGTTAAGTGACACTGTAGCGTGGCAAGAAATTGCAGGGCTGTTGATTTGATTGACAAGTCCTTCTTATAGTCGAACGCGATCTGATAGGAAACCTAGCTGAGCATTGTCGAATATAATCTCAATTTTGCTTCGGATCCCCACTATCATAGCTGTTTCGAGGCTGCTGGCATGAACTCGTGTCATCATTTTCTTGCCAGCTTCTTAAGTTAACATCAACTGAGGCTATATGTTGACAAGGGATGCAAAATCGCGTTTTCACGAAAGAACTGGTCAGATTTTTCATAAATCTCTAAATCTTCAACTCTGATTTAAAATATGTATGATGCCAAAAGACTGCAGATCTCCCATTCAGATGACCAGTCATATAGCCGGCAGATGTCTTGTAGGGTTCCCCAAGGAGTTTTGCTTTCCATAGAAATTTGTGCTCCTTTATTTTCGTTTTGACGCATTTCAGTATTGGTCTAGAGATTTCTACCGTGGCTTAAATTAAAGCTCTTGAATAGCACTAAAGCGTACTTGTTATTGGAGTGATATAAAATTGTGAGAAGGATGCACAGCTGCATGCAGATAAAAAAATGCAATCAAAAATGCATTTCCCAAATGGAGGTGTTAAATTTTTTTTTTTTATAAACAGTGGAATCGTTTTTCTCGTCTTAAAATCTATAATACTAGTGTAATAACACATAAAAAAAAATTTTTTTGGAACAAATCCGGTGGATTTTGCATGTTTTTTTCAAAGAACACTATTTTTGACCAATTTTTTTAAGGTCAAGGAGTAATTGTGGGGCAAAGGCAGTATTTTACCGTGAAAGGGAATAAAATTAGCTTTCAAAACCATTTTGCTTCATATCAAAATATTGCTTCTGTCGAAATCACACTACATATGTAAATGCACTTCTGCCTCAAAAATAAAATTTTGAAATTAATTGCGCATACGTTTTTTAGCGGTAAGGGCTTGATATGTATGTATGTATGTCTGACTAGATACATATTTATTTGAATTTAAATATCACATCGTCGAAAACGTTTAGAGTTAATTCCCAGGCGGGAATTTCCAATACCAACTTCGTAGCATTACTGAGGTCCAAACTCATTTCTTTAAAGCATCATTTGTAAAATTAAACCCATAAACCCAAATTCTAATTCAATCCAATTATTTAGTTGAGTTCTTCCTACAGCCACACCCTCAAAAATATCATCCTGACTATCGCAAAATTAAAACCTTCAAATAATTGACAATTTTACCCTAGATGCTTATCAGTCGAAAATACTTGAAGTGCATCTAGCAAAAGGCAGAGCAGCAATTGGAGTGCAACGGCAAGGTGTGTCCGTCCACAGCTGAAGCCAAGCCAAGCCAAGCCACACACACACACACACATACGCTGCACTTCCAACATGCCAAGCAGGCCATGTCGGGCTGCCAAAAATTTCATGTGCCATAATATCCCTAGAAAATCCAACTGACAATTTTAAATTAAAATGACCAAAAATTGACCAGAAATTGCCAAAAACAAGTGACGTAGCTTAGAGCCAGAAAAAAAAAATAAAAGCAACAATCAACGCCGTACTAACAACACAACACAACAAAGTTGCAGAGGAGGTTGGACAGCAATTGCATGAGCGATGCAACATACATAAGTGTGTACCGTGCATGTTGCTGTCAGCAGACACAAACACGCATACAGTTATTCCGTGTAATATATGTATGTATGCCAACGACTCATTAGCGCACACAAGGGGTGGGTTTTGGGGTTCAAACCCCCCCCTAAAGCTAATAACCTCAAATACAAACTGTATCTTAAAGCTAAGAATCCAGCTCTCAAGGAAATTATAAGAAATATTTATTATAATTTCTGTTGCTTGAAAAAGCGCTTTGCTTTTGCTGTAAATTTTCATGAGGAAATGAATATACGAGCATTTTCTTCTTGAGAGCTGCAAACTGATTTAAGAAATTTTGGTAGAACAAAATTTCTTTTTCATTTCTCGTCCGTCGTTTTATATGAATTTTTGGTTATTCTTGAGAGTTCAGTTAATTTTATCGGTATTCGAAATATTAAAAAAAATTAGAAATCGTGAAAAATCACCATCTCTATCGAAAGCCAGAAACCAGAAATCGAAAAAAGGAACATAAAAGTGCAAAAATTCATGGAATCAATAAATTTATTTTTACTGAGTCTTATTTAAAATTTTTTCTTAGGTACTTTTGAAAGTTGAGCGCATCTTGAGTTTATACCACTTTTTATTAAACAAGTAGTTTTTAAGGAAAGAACACAACGGGGTTGAATTCTTATATTCAAATTTAGGGGTACCGTTAATTTCTTCATGATCCAATCATCGCATCTCTAAACCAAATTACGGGACGAACCTTGAGGTACCATCTTTCTACAAAAAAAATGATTATTGAAATCGGTTCACGTGGTCCAAAGTTACGTATTCCGGCGAATTTATAACCTCCCCTTTTTTTAAAGTCGGTTAAAAGTGTTTTAGTTCTGTTAATCTGTAAATAAAGTGCAGTTTATGAATTTTAAAACGTTTATTTATTTATTACATACTGTACATAAAACTTGCATAAATATATTTTAAAGAGGGTATTATCTGAAGCAAATTTTCAGTATTTTCCGGTGATATATCTTCAAAAATATAAAACCTCCGCCCCCCTAAAATATATTCCTGGGTGCGCCCCTGCAACGACTACATATGTAGATATGCATTGGACACCAACAAGCAACGAACGACAAATCTGCCAATGCATTTGCTGCTGCAATTGCTGCTTTTACTGCTACTTGTCATTGCTGCAACGTCAGCAATTGGCAACAAAATCTAAATAAACATTGTCAAAAACGCCCGCCCAAAGTCACACACACGCACGTGAATATGGATTTTCATACGTATACAAACTAGGACCACCCAAATGGCTATACACAACAGGGACAACGCACGTTTGTTTGTGTGTATGTATGTATGTACATACAACAAGAGGCAATTTGGTGGCTGCAACAACTTATGTTTGTTGCATTACTGCAGACGCCCATTTTGCTCCACACGCTCTGGGAATTGAATGTCAATGCAATTGCAGCTATGCAAGAAAAAACAGTGAAACATCTACATATACAAAAACAACAACAACAAGGTCATTTAGTAGTTAAAGCACAGGAGCAACAGCAGCAACAACAGCAGCCATGAGACTTGACAACTTTGCAGTGACAGTAAAATTTGCGTTAAGGTGAAGGGGTAAATTAAGTCAGCGCGGTGAAATGGGCGTGTGTTTGTACGAGTTTACTTAAGTTTGCGACTGACAATCGGAGGATTTAAATGCACTGTAAAAAATTATCTTAGGCGCAGTAATCAAATTACTGGTCGATCGCCGTGGTCGAGTGGTAGGTCTAGGCTTCGAGCAACCATAAAAACATACAAAAAAAGGTTCTAATAAAACTATTTGCCTTTCGGAAGCGGAACTTTTATGAAATAATCGTTAGAAGCTCTCAAAAATATTTATGCATTAAGCTTGAAAATATTTAAAATAGATCAAAAATATGAGTAAAGTTTTTTTCTGAATATCAGCGTATCTAAAGTTATAGAATATTTCGACACACAAAATCACTTATTTCGAAATTATAATCCATTTAAATGCTCCTTATTAAGAGAACGCTCTGCTCTTAAATTTTTAACCGAGTTCACAAAAAGGGGAAGGTTACCTCACAGGTGCCATGCTAATTAAGTTTAAATCTGATCATTGGATCACAAAGAAATGAACGATAATCTTAAATTTTTATATGAAAATTGAAGCCGGTTTTGTGTTTGGCTTAAAAATTACTTGTTATTCTTATTTTTAGTAATAAATATCGATATATGTAAATTCGATGCATTTTTCGAAATAATAGTGAGTTTATCGATAATAATTTTTAAGTATTTATGAAAGAGACTAGAGGAGATTATGTTTATAAGTTTATTTGGTAGTTTATTTATCGATTAATTTAGCGAAATTTTCCGCCTCCCATATCACGGAACTTTAACCATCCTAATTAAAATCTCTTCCGAAGAAGATAGGAAGGGATGCGCTCGCATTTATAGAGACTGCGGCCAGCTATATTCTCGAAGAGATATGGAGCCTTTACCACTGAATCGGAGGGATTTGCAATCATTTCAAGAAAAAAATTCAAAAGTTTAGACGACAATTTATTATGAAACTAAACCTTTCAAAAACGGTACAAAACGTAGGGTGCTAACTGATATATCAATAAGTCCGTATCATTCTATATCTCAGCCTACTCCAAACAAAAGCACTCACTTACGACTCAATTTATCGCTAAGCCTCCATTCTTCAGCAATTGTTATCCTATTTTCCCAGTGTAAACTGGCACACTACACACCTACATACATATGGACCTACCTTATTTGAGTCATTCCCTTAGGCATCTCGCGCCTCACCTCAACATGCCCGCCTCACGCTCTTTCTCTCCGTCATTCAACGTCGAATCGTTGTCATCGTCGACAATGTCGCTGGGGACTTTTGTCATTTACTTCATGAATACATGCATGGACTTACACATTTTGCCAAGTTTATGCCAGCGCACACGCTCACGCTCACCCATGTGTACTTCTTTACACATATGTATGTATGTATGTATGTAGGTATGCAGATTTGTAAATGTATGCAGCAAAAAATAAAACAGCAAAAAAAAACATAACATAACAAGCCAAGCGTCGTTGTGCACCTTTACTGATTTTAGTTCAAGAGCGCCTAGAAGCCATTTGTGGCTTGTGTTTTGTGGGCGCGCCACTATGTCAGCTTAGCGCATACACCAAGTGGCAGTTGGTTGGACAATTGAGTATGACGACATTTTATTGTGGAGAGTGCAAGAGGAAAAGCACAGCGAAGGGAGTTGCTTTCATTTAAATGTACTTACACACATAACTTTTTCCATTCATATGCACTTAGGTATGCTCGTACTAATAAGTGTAGCTACACTAGGGTGGTCCAAAAATGTATGAGAAAAAGTAAAGTTGGAATTTTTATGCTCGCACGCCCTTTTGAAATCAAAAAATATTTAGAGGTCGCTCAAAGCGCTCAAAGTTTTCCATATATTTTTATATGGGGAAAAAACAACCTTTCGTAGAAATGGTATAGAATTCTTAAAAATCAATATTTTGCGATCGAAAACCTCAGTTACTTTGCAGGAGACTCCCAGTAATATTACCCACTTATTTATTTGACCGTTTTTTCATCGCTCCTATAATGTATAGGACCGCCAAAACCCATAGAAAATGGCATAAAATGCTATGGGAGGATAAATAAAAAATCTTTATTATCAAAAAAAATGGCTAAATAAACGTTTGGATATTAATATCTAAACTCTCTTGAAGAGAACCGGAGCTTTCCGATCGAAAAATATAGATTTTAAAGAATTCTATACCATTTCTACGAAAAGTTGTTTTTTCCCCATATAAAAAATACATGGAAAACTTTGAGCGCTTTGAGCGACCTCTAAATATTTTTTGATTTCAAAATAAAAAAATAGGGGTATACTTTTTTTCGCTATAGAATAATCGGGGGTGAGCGCAATACAATTCCGACGATACTGTTTTTGGACCACCCTAAGCTACACACATCCAGAGCATCTTTGGTGCAGTGCTGCTCGACCGGATGCTCCTAACTTTCCCCTGCTTTCATTTCGTCTTTTCAAAGCTAAGCTTTGCTTCTCGCTGCCCTTTCTCCCTGTATTCATTACTGAGGATATGCTTGAAAATGTCTGCAGGACATAATTTTAATACACTTACATGATGTCGCTTTGCCGTTTGCTGTTTCATTTTCCACAAAACATCTATTTACACATATGTATGTAGTATATGACTTGTATGCTGCCTCAGCCACCACGGCTACGGTTTTATTGCAAATTAGTATGAAAGCAGAAGAGTTTATTAAATGCTGCAATTTTACCTCGTTCCTTTGGTATTTGTTTTTGTTTTACTGTATTTTTTGTTGTTTGGTTTTATTTTAAAGTATTTAAAAACTTGAAATTAAACTATGAAATTTACAAACCTGGGTTTTTGCTTTTCACTATAAATGCAAGAGAGGCTAATGTTCAGTTTAATAGACTTTTGGGATTAGTTTGAGCTGAAAAATTATATTGATGGCAACATGTGAGCGAGGTGAAAGTAAAAACGGCAGATATTTTGTTTTAACTCATTTTAAAATTGTACATAAATTTTGCGTCACTCGAAAACTGGAAATTTGAAAACTTTGCATAAACTTTAGTCATTTAAGAGCTGGACGTAAATTTTTGTTGCTTAAAAAACTGGACATAAATTTTGGGTAATCATATAACCGAAAAAAAATTAGGTCGTTTGAGCAATTTACATAAATTTTGGTCATTTAAGAACTATGTAGACCTAAACTTTTGAAACTTAAAAACTGGACATCAATTTTGCACAATTTTAAAAGTGGACAAATTTTGGGAAATTTAAAAGCCGGATGGGAGTTTTTGGTAATTTAAAAACTGGCCAGTTAATAAGTAATTTTGGAACTTAATTTTGAGTTATTAAAAAAATTGGATAAATATATTATTATCAATTTGAAAAGTATTTACATATATGTATGTCCAATATTAAAAGCAGAGGTATGAATTTGGCATAATTTTTAAGCTCGATACATAAATTATTATCAACTAGAAAAATATATGTCCAATTTTTGGCCATTTAAAAGCTGAGTATAAATTGTGCGTAATTTTAAAACTGGAAAATAATTGTGCGGCATTAAGAAACTGGACATAAAAATGTCGATACATAAATTATTGACATCTAAAAAAAATATGTTCAATTCTTGGCCACTTAAAAGCTAGGTATAAACTTTGGCTAAATTTAAAACTAGACATAAATTAAAGAAATTGGACATAATTTCATATTAATCAACTGTACATAAATTTTGAGTAATTTTTGAATTGAATGCATAGTTTTGGTGATTTTAAGACAAGACATGAATGTTGGATCTTCTCACCTCCTACCGAAACATGAAAAAATATAAGGAAGGGCTTTGCCATACGATTACAGATTGTTACAGTCATTAATCCGGGAAACCAGGTGGTAATTTTTATGCAATTGGAGTCTGAATTTCCGTAATCTATGGACTCCACTGGTAAAATTACCGAACAGCTGGCATGTGAGTGAACTTATGGTGTTAATAAAAGAGATAGGGTGAAAAGCTTTCAGCACTCTCAAATTTTAAATTTATTTGGCTATAAAATCTTATAAATTTATCTTTAAAATCTTTCCATCTTTATTTGTTTAGATTATAAAAATTTGCTAGAAATGCTAGTTAATCAAAATGAGGATTAAATTTGGCCACTTAATCAGTTTGCATTTATGTATACATTTCAACTAATCGCCTTAAAAAATTTGCTTATCGTTTATTTTCAATATATAACGAAGTTAGATATGCAACCAACAGATGACCCGAAAAATTTTATTTTTGCCAAATTTAAAGTCTTTCTTTATCAAGGATTCTATGGAATGCTAGTTTTCTTGAAAAAATCCGTCAAAGACCTTAATTTCATTATTCAAAGGGTAGAACTCTCAAATATATATTATTTTCTTTATACATGTAGAATTTTCATGGAGAATGTACCACAAACGTACTATTCTAAAGTTGATAAAACACTAAAAAAAATTGTTTAATATGAAAGTGAATGAATTTTAATATACTTAATTTAATTTTATGTAAATGCGTATGATAATAAATACAAATTTACCTGCATATGTATGTATACCGATTCGAAAAGATTTCACTTAGAAAATTTCTAAACGACTTCGCAAAGATTAAACCGAAAAGATTTCATACCGACAAATTCGGTTCGATTTAGTTAAGACCATACTTTACAAATTCATTAAGGTATTTATTTTCGAAGTCATGTCAACCCTCTCGTACGAAATTCTTGACAATTTCGTAAAGAAATCGGTTCTGATTTTGGAAAAATGTTTAGCCGGGATGAAACGATTACGGTAAAAAATCGCAACAAATTGTTTGGTGGGAAGCTAGATGGCAAAACATTAAGGCACTGTTGGCTGCTGCCTCAGATGTTGACTTCATTAGATCGACTGAGTTTTTCTTAAGCCAGAAGTAAACGGGAATATCATCGGCGCTTTGGAGGAAATGAAAATTGTTTATCCAAATTTTACGGACTTTCGAAAAAAATACTGTCATTTACTTGGTACCTCGGTGCTTGCTGAACGCCTTTTTCCAAAAGCTGATGCAACAGCCACCGAGAATTGAACCGCTTAACAGCAAAAATATTATCAAACTTTTGCTTTTGCGAACTTGGTTAACTAATAATTAATTATCTCCGCTAAAAATACTCGCGTCATCTTATGCTAAAGATAATTATATATTTTTTATGGAAAAGTTTTTTTTGGCGTGTGATTAATTAATCGATTATTTGATTTGTCTTGCCATCCCTAACCACGACTGTGTGCACCTAATTGAACTCACGCTTGTTTCTTATGGCGCATAGCGCAGTAATAATCTTCCAGAATCTTTGGACCCATAAACTCTCATCGATAAAAAACTGATCTTGCTGCTTAAAAACCAATTACACTTGAGCTTCAGTCGTACGCTTTCAATACATTATTTCTGAAGTCAGTTGATAATTGCTGGCATGCACAAAATCGACGAATCAAATACCGGAAAAATGGGACTACTTTAGTATCAAGTAGTGCACAATTTTAGGCGCACCATTGGCTAAACTTTATTCGTAATAAATGCCACATAACGGGTGATTTTTTTGAGGTTAGGATTTTCATGCATTAGTATTTGACAGATCACGTGGGATTTCAGACATGGTGTCAAAGAGAAAGATGCTCAGTATGCTTTGAAATTTCATCATGAATAGACTTACTAACGAGCAACGCTTGCAAATCATTGAATTTTATTACCAAAATCAGTGTTCGGTTCGAAATGTGTTTCGCGCTTTACGTCCGATTTATGGTCTACATAATCGACCAAGTGAGCAAACAATTAATGCGATTGTGACCAAGTTTCGCACTCAGTTTACTTTATTGGACATTAAACCAACCACACGAATGCGTACAGTGCGTACAGAAGAGAATATTGCGTCTGTTTCTGAGAGTGTTGCTGAAGACCGTGAAATGTCGATTCGTCGCCGTTCGCAGCAATTGGGTTTGTGTTATTCGACCACATGGAAGATTTTACGCAAAGATCTTGGTGTAAAACCGTATAAAATACAGCTCGTGCAAGAACTGAAGCCGAACGATCTGCCACAACGTCGAATTTTCAGTGAATGGGCCCTAGAAAAGTTGGCAGAAAATCCGCTTTTTTATCGACAAATTTTGTTCAGCGATGAGGCTCATTTCTGGTTGAATGGCTTCGTAAATAAGCAAAATTGCCGCATTTGGAGTGAAGAGCAACCAGAAGCCGTTCAAGAACTGCCCATGCATCCCGAAAAATGCACTGTTTGGTGTGGTTTGTACGCTGGTGGAATCATTGGACCGTATTTTTTTCAAAGATGCTGTTGGACGCAACGTTACGGTGAATGGCGATCGCTATCGTTCGATGCTAACAAACTTTTTGTTGCCAAAAATGGAAGAACTGAACTTGGTTGACATGTGGTTTCAACAAGATGGCGCTACATGCCACACAGCTCGCGATTCTATGGCCATTTTGAGGGAAAACTTCGGAGAACAATTCATCTCAAGAAATGGACCGGTAAGTTGGCCACCAAGATCATGCGATTTGACGCCTTTAGACTATTTTTTGTGGGGCTACGTCAAGTCTAAAGTCTACAGAAATAAGCCAGCAACTATTCCAGCTTTGGAAGACAACATTTCCGAAGAAATTCGGGCTATTCCGGCCGAAATGCTCGAAAAAGTTGCCTAAAATTGGACTTTCCGAATGGACCACCTAAGACGCAGCCGCGGTCAACATTTAAATGAAATTATCTTCAAAAAGTAAATGTCATGGACCAATCTAACGTTTCAAATAAAGAACCGATGAGATTTTGCAAATTGTATGCGTTTTTTTTAAAAAAAAAGGTATCAAGCTCTTAAAAAATCACCCGTTACATAGGTACACCTTTTGCACGTCACAGCATTTTTATGCGTTTCAAAACGCAACCACCTTGTTGCTATTGTTTTTGGATAACCCTCTTCGTTTTTTTTTGGTAAAATTTGTGTGAATTTTTCACGCAAGTGACGAAAAATTCGCAAGCGTCGAGCAAAATATTTAAAATCACGAGTGTCTGACAAAAGCGCGTCTTACCACCGCCCAAGGGGAGCGTAAAACACAACAACAACAGCAGCCGTGCAAACTTATAATAATTGGAATAGTGAAGTATTTGACAATGAAGCTGACAACAGCTGGCTAGTGTCGCCGCGCATTGCGCAACTTTCCAACACCACGACCCGGCCCGTCTGGCATTCGTAGTCATCCTTTTGTTGCTCTTGCGCTTACTTTCATTTCGCTGCTTGCTCAGCATACCCCATTAGGCAGGCATTCAGGTAGTCTGTCAGCCGCCAGTCTGTTGTCGCTGCGCGTGATTAAATGCAAAATTGGATTTTTATTATTTGTTTGCAGAAAATATTTGTTCTTCCCTTGGCGTCTGCCCCTGCACTTTGAAGAGCTCGGCAGCACTTAAATACCCAGTGCTGAGTTTAAAAAATGTGTTAGTAAAAAAGGGCGCAATTTCTTCTTCTGGCAGCCTTTTTAATTTCAATTTTTTTTTTAAATTTTTGAAATCGTTACTCATTGTAATTTTTTACTTGTTTTGTGAATCGGTTCCATATGTCGCTTTGGTTGTTTTTATACAAATTTTAGCGCCGTCAGCTGCACGCACTTCGTCAGCGCACAGCACTCGTACTGCTGCAATTTTTAAGACTGTTCTCATTCAAATTTAGTTTTTGCACTTTAAACTATATTACAACAGATGGCCAAGGGAAACGCGCTAATGACTAATTTCGGGATGTTTTATTTTTGAAACCTCTTTAAGAACAAACCACTAGGGGTTGACAATGTATCCTGGATGCGAATGTCACTGATTGCACAAATTTCCATATCGCCGAAATGCTGCTGTACCTACGAAAGCACCAAACACTCAACCCTGACTCCTTGATCCACGAAATCTAGCGTAAGCTTGACGCAGGCGCGAGTTCATACCCGCGCCATAAGCGACTGCGTATTTTGACAGCGTGCGTGCAGGTACCCCAGGAGTCTTTGTGGATCAGCATCGGCCATTTTGAGGATACAGCCATTGAGCGGAATACGTTCCATCATAAAGAAAATTCCTAACCGAAATTTTAAGTTTCTTGTAGAAATTCAACCCAACAGACGAAAACAAAAATACTATGAAACATTAGAGGAAATTGGAATGAAAATCATAGCTTGACTTCTAATAAAAAATTTACAATCAGACAGTTATGTATGTATCTCCACCGTATCGCATAGCCAGCCTAAGTTCGTCCAACCCACAAACCATAAATTATATGCCTTATAGTTGTGGCAAACCGGCAACACAATCTCTCTATGTATGTACAGCAAATGGCAGCGAATGCCACTACGAAACTCATAATGAATAGAAAATTTAATTTTGTGTTGCACAAATGTGGGTTGTATGGCGGCTGACTGCACACACACACACACACACACAATATCCACATATAGATATTTTTAACTTCGAAGAGGTCGAGCAACCTAACCTGCATTTGCAACAGTAGCAGCAATAGCAACAGCTTCATGCATACTTTATGCCACACAAGGCAGTGTGGTGGTGGCAACAGCAGGCAGCAACGAAAAATGTGCAACCAAAAAAAAAAATTATGTTTGGCACAATGGTTGCGCGCCGAGGCTAAAGCAAAATATAATGGGGCAGCACAACAAGAAAACGGCAGAGGGTCGCTGTGTGGCAACAGCCGCTTGCAACATTTGAATGTCCTGAATTAATATTTGTTTTTTTTTTTATTTTACTTTGCTGCAATAAAGTTGGTTTTCGTTTCCTTTACAAAGCAGTCTAGTTGTTGCGCTGATGGCGTTGTGTGAAGTGGCGCAATGTCTACTTGCATTGTATATGGTATGCCATGTGGCACGTGTGGCATGGCAAGGTGATTACGCTCGCTTATTTGTGTTGTGTGTTTTGCTGTTTGAAGTTCTTGTGCGCTTTTTTTTGGAGCAGCATGCAGCTCTTGTGCAATAGAAAAGTGAGTGTTATCATACAACACCTGCCACTACAAGGTGCAAGAGTGTGGCTTGATGCTGAGATAAGTATGTGTATGTACATGCATACAATTGAAAACACTCTTCGTTAGATGCTCATATATAGTTTTTGTGTAGGTTCACTCATTTCTTGCTTTCTTTGCCACTCTCTTCCAAACGTTGCTTGCTTTTTATTGCCCAACACCTCATAAAAATGCAGTCAGCTGCAACAGTAGCAGAGTGGCGTGATTGCAACTATCTATTGAATGCGCACATTAGCCTGCACTCCTAGCACAGCGACCTGCACTATCTCCACGGTGCTCCTCCAAAGCGCTCCCATCTACTTCTAGCCCTCTTCGCACAAGTTTTACGCTGTTATTTTTCTTCAATCGCACTAATGCTTTTGCTGTTATTATTTAGCTCATTTTTGCTTTGGTTGTTGCTTCTGCTGCATTTTTCATTGGCGTTAATAACTGTTATCGTTTTCAGAGGCGAGCGGCAAGGCGAGTAAAAGAAATAAAAGTCAAGAAATTTATTGGCAATTATTAGCAGCCGTGTATAGTATGTTGGCCAGGCAGCGAGTGACACTGGAGTTGCATTTGAGTTAAGAAGCAAATGTTTATCTGTAGTGACTGCAAAGCACATTTAGAGTGACTTTTGTTGAAATAAAATATTAAAAGTGTAAAGGCTATGAATAAGTGCTCAGCTCTCTATCAAAAAGGGATATATCTGCACTTACATAAATAATTAATTGAGAAATTTTCAGTTTAAATATTCTTAAAATTAATTTTTATTTGCTTTAATAGCTGGTATGTTGTTCTCATTAAAGTTCTAGGCAAAGAGGGGGCATTTAAGGCCAGAAGTATGAAACTTAAAATAATTTCCTTATAAAATTTATGAGTTGTAGTTAGCCATGTTGCGCATCAAAAATATCCTTTCTACCAAAACGCCCACACAAAATCAATCGACTAAATCCACCATTTTGAACAAGCCCGATTTTCAAAGAAAAATCACGACATTTTGAAATTGTACACTGAGGAAATAGTTTAGTTACGTCAACTAAATATGTTTTAATCAACACATGATTTGGTTATAGTTACATTATTTGTTTATAGTTACCAGATTATGTGTTGAGAGGAATATATTTGGCTGACTTTTTTCTGAGTGTACTTCAAGAAAGTTAAGAACCGTTCATTAAAGGTTCGATAAAGGTCGATGAAAATTGTATGACATTCGCTCGAGAAACTCCGGCCCAAGAAACATATAGCATTATAAACGGTGGCAAAACCAAGAATAAATCAATTCTGAGTTACGAGGATGTTTCCAAACTTCCGGATTTTGTACTGTAAATAAATTATGTAGAAGGTCTTTTCGCCAGACAAGTCTTTTCACATTCGGCTTGGGCCAAAAAAAAACTACCGAACATACAAACAAACGGTGCTGACGCCCTATTCCAGATTTTTATTGAAAAACGCCCTATCTCAGAATTTGGTTGAAGAACGCCCTATCTCACTTCAAAATGTATTGAAAATGTGCTGACATAAGGCGTTTTCGAATCAGCAGCTGAGATAGGGCGTTCTTCAACCAAATTTTGAAATAGAGCGTTCCTGTAACGTTTTTTGAGATAGGGTGTTTTCGAACTGGCTGCTCAGATAGGTTGATCTTTCACTCAGCAGTCAATATGGCAGTTCTCAATTCAATGCCTGCTTACCAAAATACATCAACATCCTCACTTGCAATTGATCTCGGTAGGAAAACTGACAACTTTAGGCTTTTAATGAGCACTATTATGTCTACTAAATTCTCGCAGTTCCTCATATCCTTTGGCAGCCATTTTTTCTCAAAGCATTACTATTCTACATCCGTTTCTCACGACTTTTTCCTTTGCATTCCAACACTTTTTGCTTGCCCAGCCCCCTAACTTACGTTCAACTGTCCAGTTACAGTGAATTTAATTAATTTCCATCTTAACATCCGTTTCGGCTAAGCAACGTGTAATGAAATTGAAAATTTCTGCTATCGCAATTTGCACGGTGCAACTCCTACCACATCGAATTTACTCAGCCACTTGCAATACGCTTTTGCATGTCGCTGCCTCCTTCAACATTTGTTTTTTCTTCTTCACTGAAAAAACTATTACGCTTTGATTATTCGCACGCAGTTTACAAATAAGGCAGCGCAGGAAATTTTTAAAAAGCGAAAAAAAAAATTAATGATTTTTTTCCTCCGAAATGTAAAATGTAGGTGTCGCGGAATTCTCATCCTTTCACATACTTTTGTCACGTTTCACGCCGCCTTACCATTCCGTTGCATGCCATAGTGTTTTCGAGCGCTGCTTTATTCTCTTAGTTTTTTTTTCAGTTTTGATTCTTTTTTGGCGCTGCAGGCCATGCATTTCTTAAAGAGGATAATCAGTCAGTTTTAATGGCATTGGCTGGCGGGCGGCTGCATTTGTGAGACGGAAACTTTGCTTTAGTTTCCTTTCATTTTACTACGTGAGAATTTTCTCATTAGCGAAATTTAATGAAATGTTTGTTTGTCGGCAGGGCGACATTTTGCTTTACCTCTTTCGAAAGGCGCATCTTTTTAGTCAGCGTAAGGCCTTAATTCTCTTATCCTTTTTTTCGCTGTTTTCTTTACCAATGAATTAGCGTAAAATAAAGGAAAGTGAAAAATAGAAAATTGGTTGGTGGAAATCATGTACTTCGCGCACAATGACAGCCGTGGAAGAATGCTGTGTTGATTGGGTCCAATTAGATTTCCGTTTGCTTTGTTTTTTAATCATTTTGCTTCTTTTATCCGGTTTTTTCGGGCCGACCCTTTTGTTGTCCCAAAGACTAAATTAAAATTGAGAGAAATGAAAAAGTAAGTAGTCTGTAAATATTCATATTCTTTAAGTGGATCCTTCAGTGGAATTTCATCTGAGAGAATGATCTTTATAGCTATTTTGGCATACATACCAACAACTACCAATTTTTAACACAAACTGATTTAGAAGTAGATATTTTTAAAGTAAAGCAAGCTGATCCGTATGTTGCATATGTTTAAGCAGACTACTTATAAATGTGGCCACACCACCCTTTTGATCCCACCTCTGTAACTCTCGAAGGCGAACAGAGAAACTAAACTAAATATAGATATCGGAAATCACTTTTCCGAAATTTTTTAAACTCGTCTTTTTTTGAAAAAACTCAGGAATAACTGAACAGTTACTAAAAATTTCAAACATTTTCGATTTATAGTTAAAATAAACGAACATATAATTACTTTCTTTTTTGGTACTTAAATTAAAAAAATTATGATTTAAAAAAGTTTGGAAATAAATAATAAAAAAACAATATGTTTGGCATCAACTTCGAGAAATGTTTCGTGTATTTTTAACATTTTATGTCCTTTTTTAGAAATTAGAATTTAGGATTAAACTTTTTCGAAATTTTTTTTAAACTCGTCTTTTTTTGAAGAAACTCAGGAATAACTGAACATTTAATAAAAATTTTAAAAATTTTCGATTTATAGTTAAAATAAACGAACATATAATTACTTTCTTTTTTGGTACTTAAATTAAAAAAATTATGATTTAAAAAAGTTTGGAAAAAAATAATAAAAAAAAAGTATGTTTGGCATCAACTTCGAGAAATGTTTCGTGTATTTTTAACATTTTGTGTCCTTTTTTAGAAATTAGAATTAAGGATTAAAAAAATTTTAACAATCTAAATCTTTTTGTTTAAATGAAGGATAGTTTTTTGCATTTTTCAATATCGGAGCCCAAAAAAAATCCAGAAAAACAAAAATTTTTGTAAAAATAAAAAGTAGCTAAAATTGAAATTTTTGTTATCAATTTATGGAAGCGTTTCTAGCCTTTTTATAATTTGGGGTGAACTAAAACCAAAGTTAACAAGTAAAAAAGTCTAAGTTCGGGCGGAGCCGAACATTAAATACCCGGCGCAAGTATTAAATATATGTTTTTCACCTTTCCGAAAGCTACCGCTACATGGTAAACCGAGGTGTATCCATTTTGAGTAAATTGGCGTCCTTAAATTTCGAAATATTGAAGTTTCAAGCATATCTGAAATTGACTGTTATATGAAAAGCGGCCGTAATTTTAGTTCGATTTCAATAAGTTTCAACGTTTTGCTTCTATGTGGCAAGTACAATAACCACACCGAGTTTGGTACAAATTGGTAGAACGGTTACCGAGATACATATATGTGATCGTAAGTGGGCAGTGCCACGCCCATTTTTCAAAATTGTATCCTAAACGTATTTCTTGGTAACGAATTGTTGCAAGCATCAATTTTGAATAAATTAGCTTCAATAATTACTGATTTATCGAAGATTTCGTATTTCTCTAAATTACCGTTATATGGGATTATTGTCCCATTTGAAAAATTTTCGGCCATTTCGTATGTTATACCAAGGTTAACAACTGTGCCAAGTTTGGAATAAATTGATGCAGCGGTTACCAAGATATACCCATGTAACCATAAGTGGGCGTGGCTACGCCCATTTTCAAAAAAATTTTAATATTCTTATATTTCGTCTAGAATTTATTATAAATATCAATTTTGAGTCAATTATCGTCAGTAGTTACGAAACTATCGCAGTTTTCGTATTTCTGGAAATTACCGTTATATGGGAAGTGGGCGTGGTTATTATCCGATTTTTAAAATTTTCGGCCATTTAGTATGCTGTATTAAGGCCAACAACTGTGCAAAGTTTGGAATAAATTGATGCAGCGGTTACCAAGATATACACATGTAACCATAAGTGGGCGTGGCTACGCCCATTTTCAAAAAAATGTTAATATTCTTATTTTTCGTCTAAAATTTATTATAAATATCAATTTTGAGTGAATTATCTTCAGTAGTTACTAAAATATCGCAGTTTTTGTATTTCTGAAAACTACCGTTATATGGGAGGTAGGCGTGGTTATTGTCCGATTTTGCCCACTTTCAATACCATCCGTCCTACGCCCGAAAGAAGTGCACATACCAAGTTTCGTTAAGATATCTCAATTTTTACTCGAGTTATCGTGTGCACAGACGGACAGACGGACGGACGGACGGACGGACGGACTGACGGACGGACGGACGGACAGACAGTCACCGCTTAATCGATTTCTCTTTTCATCCTGATCATTTATGTATACATTTGTCTATATCTATCTCGATTCGTTTTGCCTGTTACAAACAACCGTTATGTGAACAAAGTTATAATACCCTTGTGCACAAGTGCGCTCGGGTATAAAAATTCACCGACTAAAGAAAAAATGTTAAATAAGGAAAAAGATTATTTTTGCAAAACATTAGCAAAAATTATAAATTTTACAAACAAATAAAAAGTGCAATATTAATAAAAAGCAATAATTTTTGAATATAAAAAAAATTTAATTTAACGGATATTTTCTTATATAAAAAGGGGTTAAGAAATTAAATTTTAAATTGCAAATTTTCCGCAAAACAAAATTTCTAGTAAAAAAAAAACCTTAAATAAATATTGTTTTTCTACATATTTTTTTTGCCGAAATTTTCAACAAAGACAAAAAACTTCTTTTAAGTTCTAGTATTGTACTTTGAAGTCTTCAGACACTAAATTTTAAATAGAATTCGTTTAAAATTTAATAAATTTTAAAATTGATTTAAGGAAAAGTAATCGTTTATTTCAAAGCAAATTTTTTATTCCGATTTCGCACGAATTCCCGCGTACAAATATTCTTGATTCGGTTGTGTCCGGCGAGTGCAATAATCGCTGTAATCTATCTCTCTCTCCCCCGATTGAATAGCACATCGCACTTCAGTGCGCACTGAGGCACGCAGCTCTTAGAAAATTATTGAAATTCATGCACGTTTTGCAAATAAAATTAAAATCAGTACCAAGAAAAAGTGGTTCGGCTCAATTGACAATGGACGGCAACTAAAGCGAGCGTACAAAAAAAAAATAATAATAATATGAATGCAAAGTTGGCTGAGGAGTGTGCGAAATTTCGAGCTGGGCACACATCTGCTGAAGAGAGTTTGCATTCAAGATTTCTGGAGCAAATAAAAAATTTCTTCTTTTTTGCGCTCTCCCTTACCGCTCACACAGCTGTAAAAAATATGCGTGTGAGCTGAGTTTTGGCCATGTACTGCCTTCCGCTTGCCAAGATATGCATAAATCCTGTCAAATATCTCATAAAAATATAAATCATTTGCAGATGACACCATGAGTATATATGTATAACGATTGTTTAGCGGGTAACCTTTAACCTGTCGTCGCCCAATTGCTACAGATCTCTCCCATTTGCCCCACTTCTGCTCGAGCGCTCACACAATTTCGCCTGTCAAGCTACACCTCATCATCCGCGCCAGCTGTGCTGCATAAGTGAAAGTGTCTTGAGTTTGAATATAAAATAACCAAAAAAAATTAATAAATATAGTAGAAATAAATATTTATCAACTCCCACTGCAACTATTTATGTACATACATATTTATTCATATGTGCTTAGAAGTTTTTTTATTGCCGCGATAGTCATAGCACGCGGGTGCTATTTCGTTTCAGCATCCACCTCCCTGCGCTCTTCCATCATTGCTTTGAAAGATATTTTTTTACTAGCATGCGACTGCCCGCCCCTTCAGCTTTGTTTTGCTAACTGAGTACAACGGGGCGTATACGTAACCCGATTTTTTACAACGCTTTTTTCGCCTGCTTTTCTTCAGCTGTTACACAGTTGACAGCTCACAATCCGCTCGTCATGGCACATACGCTTCGGTCATGCCCCCAAAATGGTAGCTTTGCTTTTTTTTATGTATGTAGCTGCTGATGCAGCTGTTTCGCCCACTCTGCTTAACTTGCAAAATTTGTTTTGTTTAGGTTTCTTGCCAGATGGATCGCTGGTCTGTCAGCATTGGCGGCTGATTGTCAACTCTTCGTCGCCGCCTTTGTTTAGGTCAGTTGAACAGCAATGCAGAGGGGGGAGGGATCCACCGACCAAGGCCCACCTCCTTCCTGAGGTGGCACACCTTGTATTTTGCAACAAACTGGGAGAGCTTCAGCTGGAATACTCAGGTGAATGTAGCAGCCTTGTAACCTTCCCTCTGTCATTCTCAGTTCACGATTTTTACGCTTCAAGCACTTCGTGATAAATCCCATGAATGCCTTCAAATGCATTGCTGCGCAATGTTCAGCATGTGGAAATGTAAAAAAGCACTTTGGATTAGCGTGAATTTTTTTTGTATTTATTTTTTCTTTCGTTTCAGTTAGCTCGAAATTATGGGGATTTCACATTTTTTCTAGCTTAATCCGCGTTCTTTGTAACACTTATGCATGTCACTTATCACTTCTTCCATTTTTAATAACGATTAGTGTTTCTATTTTAAAGCAAGCTGCACTGTGACAAATTTTCAAATTGTAGATTAGTTTTTCAAAAGCAAAAAAAAAAATTTTTTTTTTTTGTTAATTTTTAAATAACTATTTTTTGCAGAAGTTTATGGGTAGTCGTCCAAGTTTAACACTTATTGAGATTTTTTAAACTCCACCTAACGCTGAATAGACATGGATTCTCTTGTTTATGGAGTTTTTTGTTTATTGGAGACTTTCTTCAGATTATTTTGGGGTTTCTAAAAATATTAGCTGGTCCCTTTCCCTGCATTTTCCCAAACGAAAAAAATATTTTTTTTAATAAAAACAAACGTTCCAGAAATATTCGGAATGTTTTTTTTCATAACTCGCACATTTTTTTTTTAAACTAAGGAGGGTTTAGATTTCTTTCTTCCTTGAAAATTTTCAAAAAAATCTAATGTAATTAAACAAGTTTCTAGATTTTTGATGGAGTTTATTGAAATTATGGAAATTATTATGTATTTGCAGAACCCGTAGGTATTTTACTCTACTTTTTCTGAAACACACGGATTTTTAACTTTATTTTTCAAAGTTTTTCAATTTTTTTTGTTAGTTTTCCGCATTCTTTCCTGGCCAGGCTAAGACTTATATGTAACTATGGAGCGATATAAGGACTTTATTAAATTTTTTGGAATTTATCGAAATTCTTTGCACCTGGCTCTGGATTTATTCTATACTCTTCGCGATACTCACACTTGAGTACATTTAGTAAACGCAAAGGTATCGGCATTAAATACTTACAGTGTACCTGCTCCACGACGACAAATTGCATAATTCCACTGCCC
Organism: Rhagoletis pomonella; assembly: GCF_013731165.1. Taxonomy (NCBI): domain Eukaryota; kingdom Metazoa; phylum Arthropoda; class Insecta; order Diptera; family Tephritidae; genus Rhagoletis; species Rhagoletis pomonella. The sequence goes on from NW_023460139.1 coordinate 41,389, forward strand.
TACCTAATGCACCTACCCCCGTCTCCATCAGCGCAAGCATGTGACCTTGTCAAATGCACAACGAAAACTTTTTAGCGATTATGAAAGATGTACGAAAACAAATGGATGACAGTGTGAGTGATGGCATGTATGAAATATTAAGCGTAAAAGAAAATCTACAAGCGTAACAAGAAAAATTTTTACATATGCGTAATATATGGAAAACATACGAAATGCAGGCATGCATACACACATATGTTTCTACATACATACATGTGTACAAATATTACTACATTTATGTGCAAAAATCTTAACAAAACTAAAAAAAGGTCGTTCTTCCTTTTTCGCTGTACAACACAAAAAACGTTGAAAATTGAAGATGTAAAAAAATATTTATATGACACTGCAGATAAATTTGTAACAGCATTTAGTGGCGTGCCATCTCTGCTCTACATCTGTCTTGCCACAGTGGTTCACCTTACTCCTCTCTGTACAATAAATAGTATGCGATCCCAGTGGCGTTAGCACATAACTGCCATTGCATTTGTGCCACAATTCCT